>NC_142099.1:39920607-40075850 GCF_054644295.1 Miniopterus natalensis
GGCGTTGCCTGGGCACGCTGCCGGGTGCACCGGGTCCCCCAAGGGGGACTCTGCGGTCTTCCCCGGCATAGCGCGGTCCGACGGGGCGCCACGCCGCCTCGGCGTGCCCTGTGGATCCCGGGAGGCGCCCTTCAGTGATGGTGGGGCCGGGGCTCCCATCCGGGAGCCGGGTTCCCAGAGGATGCCACCGGACGTCGCCTCGCACGCCCCGCCCCTCCCAGACGCCTTCTCCAGGCGCACGAAACGCGCCGGGGCCGCCTGCTCCTGGGACAGCCCACGGGGGTCTCTGGCAAGGGCGGGAGACGGCCGGGGCTGGGAGGCTTGGGGCCGGCGGCGTCGGGGCGCCTGCGGCGGGGGGAGGGGAGCGGTCGCCTTCCGCTCGGCGGGCGGCGGGTCCCGGGGCCCCGCCCCGGGGGCCGTGGAAACATCTGGCGGGCAGGACAGGCCGGGGCGGCCTGGAGCGCGCAGCGGGCCCCGGGCGCGGGCGCGCTGGGGCTCGGCGGGCCGCCCGGCACGGGGCGGCCGAGAAAGGAAAGAGAGCAAGGAAGGAAAAGGAGAGAGAGGGCCAAAGAAAAAGCCTACGGCACCCGGTATTCCCAGGCGGTCTCCCATCCAAGTACTAACCAGGCCCGACCCTGCTTAGCTTCCGAGATCAGACGAGATCGGGCGCGTTCAGGGTGGTATGGCCGTAGACGCTGGAGGCGGCCTCCCGGCGCCCCAAGAGCCCGCGCCTCCTCCGCCTCCGCGGGCCCCGGGCCCCCGCACGCCCCGGCTGCGCCCGCGCCGCCTGCCGCGCGCCTCCCCGGGACCCCGGAGACCCCCGCGGTGCGGGGCCCTGCCGGGGCGGCGCGCGCTTCCCTTCCCGAGCCCAGGGACGGTGCGGGGGGCGGGGGGGGGGGGACGACGGGACGACGACGACGACAGCGCTTTTGCGGGAGGGACGCCCTGGGGGGCGCCCAAGGGGGTGCCCTCCCCACCCGCTCCGGACGCGGCCCCCTTGCGGGTGGCGGAGGGCGGGGACCGCCCCCGGCCTCCCGGGCCCCCCCGCAAGCCGCCGGGGGGGGTGGGGTGGGGGGTGCGCGGCGTTGCCTGGGCCCCCTGCCGGGTGCCTCCGCGGCGGGCGGCGCGCGGGATCACGCCGTTCCCCGCCTTTCGGGGCACCGGGTCCCCCAAGGGGGACTCTGCGGTCTTCCGGGCATAGGGACTGATTGCTGAATATAGCGGCCCCGTGGCCAGGATGCAGGTCTCTGGGAGAGCTGTGACTCGCGTGTCCTCATCTACGTCGATCCGCAGTGTGACCGGGTTCAGCCCCCGTGGGATTTTTCACACTGGACACACATATGTCCCTCACACTTGCTCGGGGAATGTCTAATTCAGCTCCACAATGATTGCCTGTGCCCAGGGTGCCGGCGCCCGCCAGCAGATTCGAATGGTCCTGAGGAAGGGGTGAGGATGGAGAAAAGACAGACACAAAAAAGATGGGATCAGGAGGGCTGCAGCTCGTGCCTGCTGCAGCCCCGAGTTTATTTTCCAAGCTCAATTTCTGTCAGCGCTTTTTGTTTGCTGAATACCACCTCGCCCGGCATTTTTCCCCTTGCCCGATACAAAGTAATTCCTTCAAGGCCCTATGGATGTTCTTTCAGAGTAAACATCCTGCCTCCTGCAGGAGCTCAGACCTTGGTAACTACCTTTGTCTCGGCTTCTAATGGGAACTTTTTGGGGAGGATTGAGTCCTTGGCTTGGTATGTGGCTTGACTGTCCCTTAATCCTTCAGGCAGGGGCCAGCTTCCTAATAAGCCTTTCTAGAATTTATGGCCGCAAGCGAAATTAGTATCGCCTTGGTGCCTCAAGGTCTGGGTCAGGGAGCAGGGGACACATCTGCAGCTCACCCATCACTGTCCTGGGGCCACAGCGGCTCACCCACATCTCCCCGGGAGCAGGGGAGCACATCTGCAGCTCACCCATCACTGTCCTGGGGCCACAGCAGCTCACCCACATCTCCCTGGGAGCAGGGGAGCACATCTGCAGCTCACCCATCACTGTCCTGGGGCCACAGCAGCTCACCCACATCTCCCCGGGAGCAGGGGAGCACATCTGCAGCTCACCCATCACTGTCCTGGGGCCACAGCAGCTCACCCACATCTCCCTGGGAGCAGGGGAGCACATCTGCAGCTCACCCATCACTGTCCTGGGGCCACAGCGGCTCCCACATCTCCCCGGGAGCAGGGGAGCACATCTGCAGCTCACCCAGGCAGCCCCTCTGTGCCTGGGGCCACAGCAGCTCACCCACATCTCCCTGGGAGCAGGGGAGCACATCTGCAGCTCACCCAGGCAGCCCCTCTGTGCCTGGGGCCACAGCAGCTCACCTACATCTCCCAGAGAGCAGGGGAGCACATCTGCAGCTCACCCAGGCAGCTCCTCTGTTCCTGGGGCCACAGCAGCTCACCTACATCTCCCAGGGAGCAGGGGAGCACATCTGCAGCTCACCCAGGCAGCTCCTCTGTGCCTGGGGCCACAGCAGCTCACCCACATCTCCCTGGGAGCAGGGGAGCACATCTGCAGCTCACCCAGGCAGCTCCTCTGTTCCTGGGGCCACAGCGGCTCCCCACACCCAGGCTGTCGCAAACAAGGCCCTGCCACTCTCCTCAGAGAATGGCAGGATGGGAATTCGTTTTTCGTGCATGATAATGAATATATTTGAAATATATTAGAATTCATTTAGATCCTCACTCCCACCCCTTAGGAAACAGAAACTGCTAAGGCTGTTTTCCCAACAATACTCGAAGTGCCACTGTGGGAGGGGCTGGGGTTGGTGAGGGAGGGCTCTTGGGGATGCTGGTTGGTTCATTGCAGTGTTGAGTGTAACTTGATTTCCCATTGTTTTCCTGTTGAGTCAGGAACTTAGGGGTGGAAGTTGTCTTTTGCTAAATATGAACAGAAATGGTTGTATATACTGCATGGGGGCCAAAATGTTTAGGAGTTTTAAGGACTGAACATGTTTTTCTCAAGTTAGCCTTCCCTTTCCTTACTCCAGCAGTGTTGGGACTCACTGGGAAATTGTCTTTTCTTTATTTTTTTTAATCCTTGCCCAAGGACATGCTCAGAGAAAGCGGGGGGGGGGGGGGGCTGCAGGGACCACATGGGACCATTGACACGAGATCGCAACGACAATCAGCCACCCTCCGTATATGCCTTGACTGGGGATCTAACCTCGAATCCAGGCACGAACCCCGACTGGGAGTCCAACTGGCAGCCTTTCTGTGCCCAGGACGACTCTCAACTGACTGAGCCGCTCGGGCCGGGCAAGGGAACTTTTATTTTCTTTAAAGCGGAGTCATTCCAGTACGATGAACTGACGTGCTGTGCCCCATTTCAGACTCATTTGGCTACTTTGTAAAAGGGACTGTAATTTCTAACAGGGGAAATGCATCTTGGTCTGAACCTGAGAGATGATTTGCCTGCCGTCTACTGTCAGGACTGGTAAGAAACTTGGATGCTGGCCGTAGAAGTGGGGACAGTGCGAGCGCCCCACGGCTGGCACGTGGAAAACTGGACAAACACCCCGAGAGTGTCTCATTACCAAGAGCAGGACTGGCTGCGTAATTGCGGGGCCCAGTGCAAATGAAATGATGCCTCGTGTAAAAACCATCAAGGATTTCGAGGCGGTCACGGTAAAGCACCGCACCACGCGCAGGCTCTGCTGAGCGTGGGGCCCTGAGCGAGTGACTGCATGGGTCTCATCCCATGAACCCGGCCCTGCGAGAGCTAGTTTCTGTCCTCGTGGGGACAGGGGCAAGGAGGAGACAAGAGCCCATGCTAAACCTGACCTTCATACAGCCCATGAGCCCAGGGAAGGTGCTCAGTTGGGGTGAAATGAAGTGAAAATGGACCCCATTTATTTTGCTCATCCCACCAGATGGATTAGAAGAGTGGAGCAGGGCCAACAGCATTGGCAGCTGTGTCTTGAAAACATGTTTGGAGACATGTTTTCTCACTCAAGGTGTAAAGATGGCTTTACTGTTTCCCGTCCAGGGTGCTATCGGCTCGGAGAGCTCGCTACTGAGAACTGTGCATTTGATGAGCCCGTCAGCGCCCGGGGAGGGAAGGGAAGATGCAGGGTTCCTGCCTCCTCCACAAAACAAGAAACAAAAGCCTCAATTAGCATTTGCCCAGATGTTGAGACCTCTGGCTGCAGCTGGCTTCTGCCTGGCCCAGCCGCTGGGGTGCCCTTGCTCGTGGCTTGCTGTCCCTTGCTTGCTGTGTCCCTGTCACACACACACAGACGCGGTGGCCTCCAAGGTCCCAACTCCTCTGCCTCAGGCCCCTGCCCACCCCACACTCTCTGTGGAAAATGACCCCTTTGGGGCCGAGGTCCCTGGGAAATGGCTTGTTTTCCTCAGGGAAGAATGTGGAAGAGTCCTGTTGGGCTGCTTGGTTTTGTTTTGCTTTAGTTGTGGTAAAAGAAAGACACGTAACATAAAATTTACCATTTCTGAGAGCACAGTTCGGTCGCGTTAGCTGTATTGCTATCGTTGGGCAGCGGATCACTGGCGCTTTTCCACACTTGTTGGGCTTCCAAGCTCCAGCACCACAACCCGCAGGCACGGGACTCCAGATACCCGAGAAGGAGGCAGGGCATGGAGGCAGGCGCAGGTGGGGGGGGGTGTTGGGGCAGGAGGGAGCCGGGGGCAGGGCCATGGGTCAGATGGAGAAAGCTGCTCCCACTGTATCACGTTTCCCTGTTTTCCAGTCTCCTCATCTCTCTTTCCTCTCATTCTGCTGAAATTATTATTAGTTATTTTTAAAAATTGGTAAGTGCCAGTTATGACATTGACATGATGGGCTGGAGAGCGCCTGCCTGGTGTTGGAGAGAGAAATAGCCCGACCATCATCTCGCGTGAGTCCACACCTGGCGCCTACCCCTGCTCTCAGTGTTTCCCTGACTTTCTAAGGGTTTGGCGGGGTGTCCTGGCCGTGCCTCTAGCCCAGGTTCCTCACTGGCCCTGATGCGGCGGGTTCTGGGTGTTTCCCGAGCAGGGTGAAAGCAGCCAGCTCCCTGCCCGCAGCTGAGACAGGCACCTGCACGGATGCGCCCGGGCCAAGGCTCCGCCGCTGCTTTCTCCTCCCGCTGGCCCCTGGAAACTCACCCAGCAGCCCTGCACGCTGGCACTTAGACCCTAGTGGGAGATTTAGGAGGTGGAGTCTCCTTTCTCTCGCCCTGCACAGTGGCCCCTCCGCTGCTCGGGGGGGGCCCCTCCGCTGCTCCGGGCAGCCTCCTCTGGGGGCCCTGTCATCTGCTTGGCGGTAATTGTGCCGTCCCCCAGGGTGCTCCCCCTTTCCCCTCTTGGGGTCACCATATTTCCCCCGTGTCCCACGCTCACGTGACTTCCCCTAATCTCATCAGCCTCCTTCCCCCAGATCTGGTACCGTGCTGATTAGCTTCCAAGCGCCCGGGTCTCACAGCAGCGGAGTCTGCCCAGCATGTTCCGTAGGAGCAGCGGTGGCCGTGGCTTCAAGCAAGTCTTCGGTGGACACTGTTAAAAATAAGCCTCGAGATGCAGTGTGGCTTCTGGGCCTGTGTCCCGCCACTCAGCCCTGGAACAACTCAGGCCTTTCCAGGGAGAACTGGCAAAATCCAGACAGACTCTGTGGTTCGGTTACAGTCGGTGTGAACAGCCCGGCGGTGTGGCCAGCTGGTTAGAGCGCCAGCCCCCTAGGACAGCAAAAGCGACGCTGATGTGGGTCCTCTGTCAGCAGGGAAGCAGGGAGGGGGCGGCGGAGTGGTCCGGCTGCTCCCACTTCGCCACGTGCCCCAAAGGGGTTTTCGGGAGCCTCACTTTAGGGGTGCAAGAGAGCCTGGCCTGGTTTTTGGTTTTGCTTGCTCGTTGGGGGGACGGGGCTACTTTCTCTCCATGAGTCCCTGGGATGTGGGGAGGCCAGAAGATGGCCCTCAGAGGGAAAGGGAGAGGGGTTAGAGCTACACGCAAAACGCCAGATCCCGGGCGGAGGAGGCCAGAGTGCGGGCCCGCCGGGGCTGACCCGCGACAGCGCAGCGCGCGCCTCCCTTCTCCGACTTTCCATTCTGGGAAAACACTTTCCAGCTCTGCCACTTGGTTCAGCCCCACCATCCAGCCGCACTCATCGCTCCTTCGCTCTCACGTGGCCCCCGGACAGCCCGGCGTCTCCACAGAGAGGCAGTTTTGATGGCGGGACAGAGTGGGAAGGGGCCGGGCTCCGTGTCCTGACCAGGCCGGTGGCCCGCGCGCCCGGGCATCTGCGGCGGGCGAGGCATGAGTGCGCCATCGGCACCGGCCATGTCCTGCCGCCCAGGTGGCTCGGCGGGCCCCAACAGAGGGACGGTTTTGCATTCGGGATCAGTACAACCACGGAGGATTTTTCCCCTTAGGATATGCAATGTTTAGGTTTAGGCTGCCTGAGCTGAAGCGTTGCAGCCACCCTCCCACGCGTTCTCATTGTCTGTGACACGGACACGGGTGGTGTCGTGGGGGGCTCACTCGCCAGGAGGTGATTCTCCTCTTTCTGATGTGCTTCCCATCAGAAAGAGTCATCAAATTAAACATCTGTCTTTTTCTTTGCTTTCCTACATCTGTCTTTTTCTTTGCTTTCCTATTTTTACCCCAAGGGGTTGGCTTCCCAGAGGATTAGAACAAAATGTGAACTAGGAGCCCATTTAATTTTAAGGTCGGTCTTGGGCCTCAAGGTCTGGATCCTAATTGTGCTCAAGGACTAACCCAAGGGACTGGATGAGTCAGTGGAGAATGCTGCAGCTTCAGTATGTTTGCGAAACGTTGCAGTTTCTGTAAGTTTGTGAAACGCTACAGTTTTAGTGAATTTGTGAAACTTTACAATTTTAGTCAGTTTCTGAAGTGTTGCAGTGTTAGTAAGTTTGTTGACCTCACTAATAAATTACTTTAGGAAACTCCTTACTTGATTCCCACTCGGACAAGACCAGCCTCAGAGACTTAGCAATTTTTCACAATCATTTTTGGGAAGGCAAAGGGTTGAGCGATGCACTTTTGACAGGGTCGGATTTTGCTTATGTTTTCCTGTGTGGGAGTCCCGGTGCAGCTTCGAGACGCTCCCATCTAGTTAAGAAGGGGCTCTATGACCAAAGTGTCTGCATTCACTCCTTCCTTCAGGGAATGCTTGTTGAGCACTTACTATGTCCTGGGTGCTGTTCTCCATCAGTGATCAGGATGAACGAAAATCTCTGCCTCGTAGAGCTTATACTCCACTGGGAAGACAGACAATAAACAACAAAAGTAATAAACTAAAAATATGGCATGGGAAAGGAAAGGAGAGCGGGGTAAGGGATTGCAATCCCAGGGTAAGGTTGGAGAATTGAAGAGAAGAAAGTGAAATTGTTATCTCAATTTTTTTGTTTTTGTGTTTGTTCATTTATTTTGTTCTTTAGATTCCACAATTAAGTGAGATCGTACGGCCTTTTCTGTCTCTGCCTGACTTAATTCTGTTAGCATAATGCCTCCTAGGCATCGCAGGTACGTGTAAGCACCAGGGATGGTTCAGAAGTGAACACGACCATCAGCAAGTGGATGGATAAACCACGTGTGGGCCATACATACTGTGGAATATTATTCAGCCTTCAAAAGGAATGAAGTACAGACACACGCCACAGGATGGGTGGGCCTCAAAACCATTATGCTAGGTGTAAAAAAAAGAAATAAAAGGTCACATGTTGTGTGATTGCATTTGTATGAAATGTCAGAGTGGGTAAACCCATACAGACAGGAAGCAGGCTGGTGGCCAAGGAGTGGGGCGTAGCTGCTTAGTGGGTACAGGGCTTTACTTTGGGCGATAATTGTGTTTTGGAAGTAGATAGAGGCGGAAGTTGCACGATGTGACTGCCACTGAATTGTTCCCTTTCAAATGGTTACTATTATGTCATGTGAATTTCACCCCAGCTAAACAAATAAAAGATGTGAGTGCTGATGGGTCAAACACAAAATAGGTGGGACTGATGACAAGCAGATCTGCGAGCCCTGATCCGGCCTGCTGGAGGGGGTGCTGGGAAGGAGGGAGGCAGAGAGGGTGAGCCCGGGACCGAGGTGGGGAGGAGGGGCAGGGGCTGGCCAGCCAGGTCTGCCTTCGCAGCTTTCTGAACGCCCTGCCCTGCCGTCTGCCAGCGCCTGGGTTACACCGTTATTTCCTTCCTGTCTGGGCTAAGCTGCCCAGTGCTCCATGAGCTGCACTGGCCTGAATAGCTTGGGGAGTTCACAACTAGGGTGACAGGAGCCCCAGCTCAAGTCCCAGGAGCCCCCCCCCCCCCCTCGCTGTGGCTCCCAGCCGCAGTTCTAGAGCAGGGAGAATCCTTCACCTGCCAGCTGACCCCTTGCCCTGGGCATCTGAGGGGCACAGACCGGGGACCAGCAGGCCTGGTGCTGAGAGGGAGGGCTCCTGCCAAGATGAGAGTGGGGAGACTGTGAGGCTGGGGCAACTTTCCTTCAGTTAATTCCTCTTTGGCCCTGGCCCCCTCCTTTAAAACCAGACCCATTTCTGGTTTCTCTGTAGAGCGTGGGGCCTTCCCCAGGTCGCAATGCAAAGACCTTTCACTGGAGGACCAGCTGTGTGCCAGGCCCTGTACCAGGCCCCTGGGGGCATGCGAAGGTGAGAACCGGGATCTTGCCCTGCCTTGAGGGTTTGGGAACTGGACTCTTGATAGGAGCTCAGGGACACTTCTGAGCCTTTCCTGGGGTCAAGGAGTCCTCCACTCACCCCCACTGTCCATCCACCCGTTTCCCCCCTCAGGCTTACATTTTGCAGGTGCCTAGATGCAAAGGCATCCAAGCCGCTTGGGGGGAGGGGGCCTCACCGCCTCACCACTGAGGACGGGAGTCATTTCCAGAATTCCCTACTCCGCTGAGGCAGAGGCTGGATTTCACTGAGGCACAGGCAGGACACCAAGGGGAGTTGTCTCCAGGTCACACCCTCCCTGCTGGCCAGGGCTCCCAGCACCTCTGCCTGGGGGGGACCAGGGGACCCAGAGGGCTCAGCCCGCAGACAGAGCCCGATCCAGCTGGGATCGGGCGAGCACCCACCCTGGCTTCACTCCGCAGGCGGGGCCTGAGGCTCCGAGAGCGCCCACTGGCGGCTGCAGTTCAGGACTTGGGCTCAGAGCTGACAGGGCCGGGAGGGCAGCGGAGGGTAGGGGGCCCCGCGGCTGCCGGGCCTGGAAGTACGGCCACGGGGACAGATTCCCAGCTCTGGGGCCAGCCAAGGAGGGGCAGGTAGACGGAGCTGCCTCAGGCCGGCCGCTGGCTCACCGGCCCCACGCGCTCAGCAGGCCCCGAGGCTTCCAGGCCGAGGCCGCTACCTGGGGGTTCCGCGCTCCCCGAGGTGCCTGGACCCGTGGGCCCGAGCGCGGGTGGCGGCCCCGTGTCCCTGAGCGCGGGCTCCCGTGCAGGCGCCCCTGGGGGTCGGTGAACCCGGGGCTCCCTCGGGGCGTTGTTTGGACCCCCGCGCGAACTTAGGCGCTTCCAGTGGGTTTTGCGTGCCTCCCTCTTGGGGACCCCACCCTCTCCCCAGCTATGGAAGAGGCCCCGAGGCGGCCTGGACGGAAGCTGCCATCGCCGGGCGCACAGGCTGCCGGGGGCCTGGCCCCGCGGACTCGGCCTCCGCCCGCGGCTCCGGGACGCCAGGGGCCGAGGGGACAGCGGCGCGCAGGGGGCAAGGGCGCCCGGCAAGCCCGTCCCCGGGGCAGCCCCCGCCCCCGAGGCCCCCAAAGCAGACGCGGCCTTCAAACCCTGCGCCCAGTTGGGCGGTCGGTCAGCGCGCCGCGTGCGGGGCTGCAGCCTGGAGGCCGGCGGGTCTGCGGGGCCCGGGGGGAGCTGAAGCCCCGGGTGCCCGGGGGGAGCGTGCGCTCCGGCTGCGCGCCTGCCGCGTCCTCGCCGGTCCGAGCCCACCCGGCGGGTGTCGGCCTGGGCCCCGCGGGCACCGAGGCTCCCGGCTCCTCCCGACGACCGCGCGGGTTTGCGCTGCCCCCGCGGGGACGCGGCCCGGGCGGTGGGCGGCCTCTGTCCCGCACCAAGGACAGTCCCCGCGGCGCCGCCACCCTGAGGACGGTCCCCGCGGCGCCGCCTCCCTGAGGACAGTCCCCGCGGCGCCGCCACCCCGAGGACGGTCCCCCAGCGCCGCCACCCCGAGGACGGTCCCCCAGCGCCGCCACCCCGAGGACGGTCCCCCAGCGCCGCCACCCCGAGGACGGTCCCCCAGCGCCGCCACCCCGAGGACGGTCCCCGCGGCGCCGCCACCCCGAGGACGGTCCCCGCGGCGCCGCCACCCCGAGGACGGTCCCCGCGGCGCCGCCACCCCGAGGACGGTCCCCCCCGGCGCCGCCACCCTGAGGGGCCTCCGCTCCCCTGCCCACCCCCCGCCCAGACCCGGCGTTGGGAACGGACAGGTCCGGACGCCCAGGGGGAGCAGCAGCAGGAGCATCGCCTAGGGTGGCGGGTCCTGGGGGCGACTAAGCCAGAGCCTGGGCACCCCGGGGTGCAGAGGGACGGGGTGAGGGCGGGGCGATGTCCAGACTTCAGGGTGCAACCTTGCCGCCCCCATGCCCTGGCTGTGCCAGGGAGCAAGTCCCGCACTCTTTCCGCGCCTCAGTTTCCTCGCCTGCAAAGTGGAATAGTAGGAGCCCCTCCCTCAAAGCGGCACCGCGGGCGCGGGTCCGTTAGCAACGCCCGGGGCTCCCGCCTTCAGTCACTGGGCGCCTCCCCTGGGGTAACTCAGAGACTGAACTGCCCCAGGCTCCGCCCCAGCTGCCCCCCGCCCCCAGCCCTGCGCCGGGTCCTACCGCAGCGCCCCCCCCCCCCCCCGCCTTTAACTGCCCGGGATCCACTGGCCCCACAGCAAAAGGCCTCCCCCGAGAGAGAGCTGGGGCTGGGGGTGAGTGAGGGGTGGTCCCCGTCTCCGCCCGGCCTCGCCCAGCCGCCACCCCGACGGGAGGGGCTTAGCCCCGGGGCCTCGCGGCCTGCAGACCGCCTGTCTCCCGGGGGGGGGGGGGGGGGGGCAGGATTCAGCGCAGCCGCCACCCCGACGGGAGGGGCTTAGCCCCGGGGCCTCGCGGCCTGCAGACCGCCTGTCTCCCGGGGGGGGGGGGGGGGGGGCAGGATTCAGCGCAGCCGCCACCCCGACGGGAGGGGCTTAGCCCCGGGGCCTCGCGGCCCGCAGACCGCCTGTCTCACGGGGGGGGGGGGGGACAGGATTCAGCGCAGCCGCCACCTGGGAACCGCCAGGCCTGACTCTGGCCTCCCCTACAGATGTGGGGACAGTGCCTGAGGGGACCTGCCATCAGCAAGGTGTCAAAGGCCCCAGGGTCCCTACTCATAACTGCGGGGTGGGGCCTTGGCCCAGGGTCTAATAAAGAGGGGCTTCACCTGAGGCGGAGCGCAGGGGGGGGGACTCCTTTCCTCACATGACCTGGGGCAGCGAGGTGCGCACTGTAGGGGGGTTCAGAGATTGCTGGGGGCTCTGCCCTAAAGGGAGGCGGGCACTGTCCCTCCAGCCGGGGAAGGCTAGAGCTCCTCAGGCGTGTCAGGCCGGGAATGAGGAAGGTCCTGCTGTGCGGCTCGCCCCGGCCCAGACGTCACTTGAAACCCAGGTTTCCCGCTGCCACATGGGCCTCATGACGGCGACATCACCAGGTCTCAGCCGAGGGTCTGCTCAGCCCCTACAGGCGCCGCCTGTCCCTGAGATGCGGGGTTCCCGCTCCAGCGCCCCAGGGACGCTGGCCCCCTCCAGAATCGCACCCAGGGACCCTCATTTCTCTGGGCCTTCTGCCCAGGGAGGGCGTGAGGAGCCCAAGGGCAGTGCCCCGGGTGCCGAGCTGTGGGGAGGCTCTGTCCTCAGCCTCCAGGCGGCCCAGCTCTGGGAGCCTGAGGGGGTGGAGAGTTTGGGGATAATCTTGCAGACCTTGGGGCTAGTGAAATAAGCCCCACCTGGGGCTGGGAGCTGGAGGCCCAGGGCTATGGGGGGGGGGTAGCTAAAGCCCAGCTCAGGAGAAAGCCTCAGGTACTGACGCTCCCAGGGAGGGGCTTCACCAAGCTGGTGTCCTGCAGCCCCCCCCGCCCCCCGTTTCTCCATGTCTTTTCGCTTCCCCTTTCTCAGTGGGGGGCCTCTGCGATTGAAGACCCTCGGCTGTGAAGTTGTAGTATTTGCAGGGGGCTCCTCCACACCCCCCAGAAGACCAGCCGCTGGCCTGTGCCCTCCACCCTGCCCCCGCCAGTTTTGGGCCACCCTTGGTGGGAGCCACTTGCCTTGGGAGGCCCAGGGGGCTCGTGTGCGCCAGTGGGTGCCTTTTAGGCGTCGGAGGACACTGCTCAGTCTCTTCTGGCCCAGATCCCTGGCTGGGCCCAGGCGAGGGAAGGGTCGGGCCGGCCGGACTCCGGGGAGGGCTGGGAGCCTGGCTGGATCCAGCCCCACCTTCCTTGGAGGCCCTTGTCTCTCCGGGCTGGCGGCTGGTCGTCCTGGGAGAGCTTGATGAGGGCCGGGGGTGTCATTTTTTTGCTTCTCCTAAAGGCGCCTCTGCACACACTCCAGGTGCAGCCGGAGCCCGCACCCGCGGAGCCCAGCGCCGGGGAAGGGGGCAGTGACTTCACCCTCTACCCCGCCCCTCTGAGTCCCAGTCTCTTCTGTCCCAGTGTGTCTGCCACTGGGGCGAGACCCAGTTTTGGAGTCTTAGCAAGTTTTGCCTCAAGTGGGATTTCAGAAGAAAACTGTCGGATCCTGCCCTCTCTCTTCTGGGATCCCTTGGTGAGCCCTCACCCCGCCTCCCCAGCCACTGGGCCTTTCCAAGGCTTGCAAGGCCCATAGCACCCAGTCCCTGGGTGCCCACGGTTTTGTCGGGTGACACGACCTTACCTGCTGGGGGACCCCGCGGCACCTGCGGGATGGAGCCACCCTCAATCCTGCACCAGGGGAGTCCCAGCGGCCCTGGCTCAGGCCCATCTCAAGGAATGGGGCTCGAACCAGAAAACCCCTCTGCACCCCCAGGTGTCCCAGGTGCAGGGAACTTCCGCTGGTGGACCCCGAAGGTGCCAGAGAAGAGGACAGAGAAGAGGGCCCCAGGCTGGGAAGGGCCACCCCGCTGGCTGAGCTTCCAAGGGCCCTCCAGCTGCCCTGGGGCTGCGGCTCGTCTGCCCTCCTTGGCCGCAGCTTTTTAGTTTCTAGCCAGAGCCTCTTAAGGGCCATTCGCGTCTGTACGGCAGCTCCGGCCGCGGTGGGGGCTGAAGGCGGAGGCGGCCTGCGGAACGAGCCTTGGAGGGTCTGGCTGCGCCGCGGCCCCAGCGCCCGACACGTCGCTGTTCACGGCCAGGGCCGGCGCGGGGGAGGGCCTGCGTGCGGGGCGGGGCGTGAAGGGTGAGAGCGCCCGCGTACACTCCAGTCCGGGCCGGCGGGTCCACGGCGGCCTGGGCGGGGCGCGGGCTGGCGGGGCCTCGGCGGAGGGAAATTAAAACCCCGCAGCGCCGAGCCCCTGGGCCCAGCCAAGGCGCAGCCCTCACCCGCAGGCCGAAGGCCCCCAGCGGGGCGCGACAGTCCCACTTTCAGCAAACTCAGTCCCCAAGCAAAGGGGAAGGAGCTCCGGATTCGACGACAGAAAATACAACAGGGAGACAATGAGAAAGCGCGACGGAGGGAGGCGTGGCGGGACTCGGAGAACTGGGGAGCAGCCCCCTCGCCCCCAAATCCCGCCCCCAGGGACAGAATCCCGCCCCTCGCTCGCACCCGCCCCTTCTCCCACCCGCGCGGCTGGAAAACACCCGACTTTCTTTCACTTTTAGGGTTAGGGCCAGGGCCAGGGTTAGGGGCTAGGCTCTAGGGGCTAGGGTTAGGGGTTAGGGTTAGGGTTAGGGGTTAGGGGTTAGGGTTAGGGTTAGGGGTTAGGGTTAGGGTTAGGGGTTAGGGGTTAGGGTTAGGGTTAGGGGTTAGGGTTAGGGGTTAGGGTTAGGGGTTAGGGTTAGGGTTAGGGGTTAGGGTTAGGGTTAGGGTTAGGGGTTAGGGTTAGGGTTAGGGTTAGGGGTTAGGGTTAGGGTTAGGGGTTAGGGTTAGGGGTTAGGGTTAGGGGTTAGGGTTAGGGTTAGGGGTTAGGGTTAGGGTTAAAGGATAGGGCTAGGGTTAGGATTAGGGTTAAGGTTGGGGCTGGGTTAAGTTTAAGGCTAGGGCTTTGGTTAGGGTTAGGGTTACATTTGGGGGAGGGTTAGAGTTAGGGCTCGGAGTATGGTTAGGGCTAGTGTTAGGGTTAGGTTTGTGGTTATCATTAGGGTTAGTGCTAGGGTTAGGGCTATGACTAGGGTAAGGGTTAGGGATTGGGTTGTGGTTAGGTTTAGGTCCAGCGTTAGGGTTAGAGTTAGGGTTTGGGCTAAGGTTAGGGTTAGGTTTACGTCTAGAGGTAAGTCTAGGTTTAGGGATAGTGTTTAGGCTAATGTTAGGTTTAGTGTTAGGATGAAAGTTTGCTTTAGGTTTTGTGTTAGGGTTCCATGTCAGGGTCCGTTAGCAGCTGATGGTTACCGTAATAGCTGCCTATTGGCGTTTGTTTCTAATCGTTAGGTTGGCCTGCTAGGACAAGCTGTCCTTGTGGAGGGTCTCTAATGCAAGCCAATGCCAGACACTGTTTGTGAGTGGCCTTGAGTAACCTGTTTAAAGCTATCAGCAGCCCACAGCTTGAGGTCCCCTCTGTTGGAGCTGAGTGTGTTAGAACAGGTCTGAGATGCACACCAAAGTCTGCTTTTGCAAGCCCCTGTCCAGAAGCAGATCAGGCAAAGACTCAAAGCACTCTGAGGTCTGCCTCTGCCTGCAGGCTGATTAATCTGATTCTCTTAATGAACCTCAGGCTGTAGAAACTCCAGGGGGATAGGGCAAGGGGTTTTCTTGCAGGGTGGGGCAATGGCTTTTTCCTCAGGCAAAAGCTGCTGGGGAGGCAAATGCCTGCCTCTGCAGTCTGGGGGAATGACTCGGCCCAAGAGTCCAGAGGCCTGCCCTTTGAGCTCCATGTCCAGGGCCCTCAGCCCTAGGTTCTCACACAGCTCTAGTCCACTCTGCCCTCCCTCTGCTGGAGCCCAAGGTGAGTGGCTGCACACGAAACTTTGTGTGTTGGCTCTTTAGGAGGGGGCCTGCATTTCCAGCCATCTCTCCCTGGCAGATAGAAACCCGGGTGCTTTTCAGGGCCAGATGTTATGTGGGCACCTGTCTCAGGTCTGGTGCTCTGGGCTGGGGAGCCCTGTCAGGGGTTTAGGCCCCACAGTCCTCAGTGGGAACCCCCTCAGCTGAGCTCTCCCTCTGGACCTTCAGCTGCTGCCTGTGGGAGCCCAGCCAGCCTTCTGGTGCCTCCGCACTTCCTACACATCTCTATGCGATCTCCCCTTTTCCTCCTTGGTTATGGGGGTGCTGTCCAGCTTGTCTACAGTTGCAGTTGGTTATTCAGGATGGTTTTTCCGTAGTTTAGTTGTCATTCCAGTTTGGTCCTGGGAGAGCGGCAGGGTAGCTTCCACTCAGTCCTCCCCCACCCTTAATCTGCCCAGGTTAGTGTTCTAATGTCTTTTATTTGTCAAAATAAAATATGCACATGAAACAAAGTAGGACAGTGAGGAAAGAGCAGAAAATGAAAGGACGCAGCGCCAGCCCTGCACTCCCCTCTGCAGTTCCCCTGAGGACCTGCCAGCTCCTGCTCCTGCAGCAGAGGGTGGAGATTCTGAGACCCGTCTCTCCCCACTCTCACCCCACAAGTAGAAACATCATTATCTTGGTTTATTTCCTAGGGGTCATTGCCGTCATCAGTCCCTTTAAAGAATGTGTACTGCGATAGGTGTATCTGTATTGTCCTCCAGTACAATAGCATCGTGAGACCTCCCACCTCTTCAGGAAGGTGCCTGGGCTATGACTGCGGCCCCTCCCCCACATTTCTGAGTCTTCTGTGGTTGCAGACATGCTTTCTTGGGTTTTCTAATTGTCTTCCTTTTCTTCTCCCATTGCCTGCTTTTCTTCACATCCTTTAGTCGTTCTAGTGTTTGAAGTGTCCCCAGTGAAGACTTGCTGCTTGCAGCCCTCCTCCCTGTCCCCATCCCAGGGGTGTGTCCCCGAGCCAGGGGTGAGGCCGTCCTCCCGACAGCCCCTGCAGTAGCTTCCCTGGGTGGGCTCCAGGGTGTCCCAAGTCACAGGTCTCGCCCTCTCTGTCCTGACACATGTCTTATGTTCGAGACCATCTTCAGCTAATTTTCAGTAAAGGGTGAGTGAAAAATAAATTTCCTGATAAGTTGTTCTCAGGTGTCTTTTTCTGCCCTCACATTGGACTAACGATTTGACAGGGACAGAATTCAGAGTTTAAAGTACTTTTCCCACTAGAAACCTGAAGGCCTCGTATCATTGCAACAACCAGGGTCCTTGATAAGTCACAAGTCGCTTGGACGTTTCTTTCTCTGCAGGTCAGCTGCGATTCCTTTATTGGAGCTTTTGAAGAGATTAAAGCTAGGCAGGTAGCATTGGTTACTAACATCACGTCATTGGCAGGTACTGTTCATCATAATTTAGTATCTGTATACTGAGTTGTGCGTTTCACCTTCTTTGCCTGTATATATGTATTTTATTATGATTTTCTTGATTTCACAGAGAGGAAGAGTAAGGGAGGGAGGGAGGGAGAGAAATAGAAAAACATCAATGACGAGAGAAAGTCACTGATGGGCTGCCTCCTGCGCACCCCCTACTGGGGATCGAGTCAGAAACCCAGCATGTGCCCTGACCAGGCATGGAACTGGGACCTCCTGGTTCATAGGCTGACACTCAACCACTGAGTCACCCCGCCTGAGCTGTTACCATATATTTTGAGCCCTTTACCCAATTCTCCCTCCCCCACCCCCTTCTCCCTGTAACCACCATTCTGGGATCTGCATCTATGAGTTGGATTTTTTGTCAGTTCATTGGTTACTCTTTTTGTTTTACATTCCATGCACCGTGAATGGCTAAGCTGAAAAGGAGGGTTTTGTTTTGATTTTTAGTCCTAGGTAAGAGACCTTTTAATTCACCTTGGTGCTAAGCTTTTGAGTTAAAGTAAGACATCAAGGTCTCCTTTAAGCTCTGGGCATTTTTTTTTGGTCATCTGACTCGATAGTCTCTTTGAAAACTTCTTCCCTCCGTGTTCTCAGGTCTCTCTCTTGAGCACAGATGTTATGTGGATGCTGGAAATCCTGGAGCAATCTTCCAAAATGGTCACCATGTTTCTTACGTCTTCTTTTCTTTGTTATTGAACATGCTTTTGAGGGTGTTTCTTAAACTATGTCTTCCACATATTACTTAATGTGGAATACAAATAATTTGGACTAGAAATCCATGTTTTTCTAGATACTCTGTATAAAACATTCAAAAAGTGTACATCACCTTTGCTCTTACTTAATGCAAGACAAAACTCATTCCAACACTAAAAATAGACATTTCTCAAAAGATTTTAAAGGAGCTAGTACAAATGTATGTTATTTCACAGAGAAATACATGGTTTTCATCCCTTCGGAGTGAGTTTCCATCCTGGACTTAACGGGCATTTAGGATTGTGAAGAATGCTGATATCTTCTGGGCAGTTGTGTCATATGACGGCTTCTCACTGAGGAAGATGTTCCAACATTCATTATTGGCATAACATCTCTGTTGGTAGTTTTGGGTGAGCTTAAAACTTTGCAGAAATCCCTCTTCATACAAATTACTTTCACCATGTTCCATCCAGGTGTCCACAGTGAACTAATACTTGAACCTCTAAACCTACACTGTTTCAATATTGATTTGCTCTTCCCATTACAAAGGCATTACTTGCATGTTATGTGTTGTTAAAGATAAGAATTATTTTGAGGATGTTTCAATCTTACAAATCTCTGTTTTTCAAGATACTCTAAAAATATGTCATTGAAGGTTGTACATCACCGTTGAGAGAGGGTAAACAATGCAACACAAAACTCATTCCACCAGTAAATAAATACTTTTCTCAAAAGACTTTGAAGAAGCAAGCACCAATGTAGTGACTGATGTTCTTGCACAGAGAAATACATGCATTTCATCCCTTTGGAGTCAGTTTCCATCCTGGAATTAAGACACATTTTGTATTGTACAGAATGATGATATCTTTTGGAGCGTTGTGTCATATAACAGCCTCTCATCAAGGAGCTTGTTGCAACATTTATTATTTGGATTACTTCTGTGTTGGTAGTTTTGGGAGTGCTTACAACTTTGCCCAAACCCCGCTTGGTATGAATTAATTTCACAGCGCTTATTCCAAGTGTCCAGAAAGAGCTGCTGCTTGAAATCCTAAACTGGTTTGTTCGTTTCATTAGTTAGGCATTGGTTTCCTGTTATGTCTTGTAAAATACAAGCACTATTTCTAGGATCATTCAATCTTTGAGTAAATACACAAGGGAAGTCCTTTGCGGAATGCTCCTCTCCTCTGTGATGTGTTATAAGGTGATGGTCTTTAATAACTTTGCCCGTTTCCCATGCTTCATTCACTTTGTAGCAGTTTCAGTTTTAAACATGATGATGCTCTAAATGCAGTGTTTCACACATGTAGAGTAGAAATGTTATACCTCTTTTAGGCAACTGAAAGTGAATTGAAACACTGAAACCCTATTGTTCTTCACAGTCTTTCTTATGAGCTTGTGCACGGGTACGGATTTCATCAATCTTACCCTTGTACAGGGTCTGGCTGACTTTGAAGTGCGTCTCTTTACTATACTGTTTAGAGCAGTTCCTTTGGTGGGGAGGCAATAAAGATGTGTGGAGGGGAGGGTAAGGGAGAAGAGTTGGGACCATCTCCCTTCACCCCCACCATACACCTATCAGAGTATTTTGTGGCTTTATTTCAGTTACTCAGTCTTGGTGCACATTTAAAATTTCACATTAATTGAAATAACCCATTTCACAGATTGGGAACCACAGATTCATGCCATTTACTAGGAACTTGGCATATGATAGAGTATGTTGTTATTATTCTATGTATTCTTTCTGTCTTACTAGTCAACTTTCAAGAGTAAGGAGTGGCTTTTACATATTTGTAATTCTGATGACTAAGGACACTGCTGTGCGCAGAGCAGGCACTTAAAAACATACTTGTGTTTATAGTTGTTGACCTGTAATTGCTAACTTGAGATTTCCTGGTCAAGTAGGTTTTGTATTCTGTATTGTTTTTAGTTCAGATCATGTGATCTATTCCTAGTACCTATTTTGTCTCTTTCAATAACTTTTGTCTCAAAGGGGAAAATGCAGATCTGTGGGTGAGTGGTCTGGTAGCTAAGGATCTGAACGTCTTAAAATGTTAGAACCAAGAGCTACTTCCCATACAATTGATGAGTTAAAAAGACAGAAAGAGAGACTGAAATTGACACACAGAGAGACACAGGGAGAAAGACAGAGAAAACTGGGTCTCGTTCTAGACCCTCGCCAGGTCTGTGGCTTTAAGTTCTGTGCTTCTATTTCTCATGTGCAAAACAGGGCTAATAATGCAGCAGTAGTCTTGTAAGATAAAATGAAGGAACAAATGAAAATATACTAAGGATTAGATAAAAGTGGTATTAAATGTCAAATATTGGTAGAAAGTAAATTGAATACCAGGTACAGGTGTATTTGATTTTATTGATAATAAATAAAAGCACTAAATATATATTTTTAGAATTTACAGTAACTTAACTTACAGATTTTAAAGATCACAGTCACTGCATTAGGTAAAGCAGGATATATGTATAATTTATTGTCAGAGGTAGAAGGCGGCTTGGATCAATAAGGATATTGTTATCTACTGTGTAGGGCAACAGATAAAATGAGTGTGTCCTAAGAGCCATGGTTTTCTCTACAGTCAGTGGTGTGCCAGTTCAGTTCAGCAAATACTAATTAGCGCTGGTGCTTCCCAAGGAACCGTGCTGGGCACTGAGGAGGAAGCAAAGACCACGGGCGTCAGCCGGAGGGAGACGCGACTCCTCCCCCGGCCACTAGGCGGCGCAGCGGGGGAAGCGTCGGGATGTAGAAAGGGTCGGACACAGGGGACCCCGGTGGAGCTCAGAACAGTTTCTTTTCCTTCCTGCGTTTCTCCTTCCCTACCCTCCTCTACCCCCCTTTTTTCTTTTTTTTGTTTCTTTTATTTCTTTCTTTCTTTTATTTTTGAAAGGAACTATCTGGGGTCTGTTCCCACACGCGCCAGGTCGCCTGTCCGCGGCCTGTACAACCTCCCCCTCCCTGCTCTTCCTTCCTCACATTTTTGATGAGCTCGCCTCTGCCACCAGCACCGCATTTGGAATGGTGTCTATTGTGCGGGTGGTAACACGAAGGAAAGTTGCTTTTGTTCTAATTATGAGAACGGTTTCATTGGGGGTGCGGGCGGGAGGGAAGAAGGAAGGAAAAGGGATCTGGGACAGACGCCCAGCGAGGGTGCTCCGAGGAGAGGTACTAAGGGTCCTGCAAAGAGGCGGCAGATGATATTCAGGCAGGGTTTTTGCTAAAACAAAACATCATTTCAAATGAGGCTGCGTCCTGAGCGAGAGCAGCGCCGCACAACAGACGGGGCGCCCGAGAGCCGCGGGCCGGCGGCTCAGGCTCACACTCCGGCTGCGACTCGGGGGCCTCCGCCCCCCTTCCGGCCCTGTTCTTCTGCCGCCTTTGTTTCCCGGGAATGTTCTGGCTGTAGCACAAGTTCGGCACTCTCGGGGACGGTGCCATTTAGGTGTGACACGCGGCCGAGCCGGACCGGAAGCAGCGCCCAGTGGGGACTGTAGGGAGAGGAGGAAGGAGGAAGGCGGGAGACGGGGCGCGGGGTGGCGGCAGCGCTTCGGGGGCCTCTCCGGCCGGGGTGGCCTCTGCGGACGGGTGGCCTCTCTGCGGACGGGGTGGCCTGGCGGCGGCTCGTTCGGGCCGCGGGCCGTTGCTGCAGCCGCCAGGGCAGGAGAAGACGCCGCCTCTGCGGGCGGACGTGCGCGGAGCCGGCGCGTGTGTGGCGTCGGGGAAGGGACGTCGAGCTTGTCACTCGTGTGCTCCTCAGTGATTATCTTCCGTCAGGCTCTGGAGACAGCGGGCTTTCCCTTCTTGAGTTTCTCCGCCCTTGTCTGTGTCCGTAGCCTGAAGGGAGCGAGAGCATTTTAGTGCGACCCCTGGGCCGAGGCGGGTGTGGGACGGGCGAAGCCGCGGGACAAGGGTGCGGAGGGGCCCGCGCGGGAGGTGGAGCCTGGGGCGCGGGAACCAGAGGAGGACGGTGCAGGGCGAACAGGGGCCGGGCGGGAGGAGGGCGGTGCGGCGGCGAACAGGGGCCGGGCGGGAGGAGGGCGGTGCGGCGGCGAACAGGGCCCGGGCGGGAGGAGGGCGGTGCGGTGGCGAACAGGGCCCGGGCGGGAGGAGGGCGGTGCGGCGGCGAACAGGAGCCGGGCGGGAGGAGGGCGGTGCGGTGACGAACAGGGCCCGGGCGGGAGGAGGGCGGTGCGGCGGCGAACAGGGGCCGGGTACTGGGCCCGACGCCGCGCGCGCGCGTCACACGTGGTAGCTCAGGGTCCAGTCCCACGAGGCGGGTTTTCCTCACCGCCCTCGTTCTGTAAACGGGGACCGAGGCTCTCGCAGGCTGTAGACCCGCTGGCGGAAAGACAATGACGTGCAGAGCCGGGACCTGCGGTCGCGTGGGCTCATCTCAGAGCAGCTCCGAGCACCCAGGGGTGGGCCCGCCAGACGTGGAGAGTGAGGACGGAGCGCGGCCGCCGGGCCTCAGCGGGCTGCGGGCGGTGCAGGGCGCTGACCACGGGGGTGAGGCCGGAGCGGGCGGCGGGTGTCCGGCGGAGCTGCAGCGGGGCCGGGGCCTCGCCGTGAGCGCGGAGCCGGGGAGGGCGCCGCCCCCGAGCCTGAGACGGGCTGCTCGGCGCAGGAGGCCGAGGACGGGGCGGCTTATTCAGGGTCCCCGGGTAGGAACGCGCGTTGTGTCCTCGGCCCAGCGCAGTCAGGTGTAGGGAGCTTTTTTTTTTTAATCCTCACCCAAGGATATGTTTTTCTTTTTTTTAATTGCTTTTTGTGTGTGAGAGGAAAGGAGAGAGACGAACCTGCGCTTCAGGGAGAAACGCCCGCCCGCGGCCTCGTCGGCGCCGCGATGGGACTTGAGCCCGCGCGGCCCGCGCGGCCGACCGGCGCCCCCGGGGCGGCGCCGGGACCCCGCGGGCAGCGCTGCCCCCGCCTCCTGCCGCCTGCCCCGCGAATGTTCAAGTTTAAGGAGTTCGGCGCCCCATTCGGCTGGGCCTGGTTCCTCATCGCCGCGAGAATTGGTCTTTACAACATCGAGAAGCCAACTAACACCCCCGTTCATGTGTGTCCCAAATTCAACATCAGGCTAAACCGGGAGCCGCTTCCGACACAACTTACTGACCATTGAAACCTTTGAGTATTTCTGAGAATTTCATTAATAAATGAAAGAAAATAAGGTTGACGAGGCAAAGAGCAGGGCGATTGAGCGTGGAAAACACACACCGAGGTCTAAGAGAAGAAGGAAGTCCTGCCCACGCTGGACAAGGTGCCCGCTCAGGAGGTCGTCCTGTCCCTGCCTGCGCGGCGGCTGCGGCCGAGCGTGTCCCGCGAGCGGCGGGGCGGGTCCTGGGCCCCGGCGGGGCGGCCGACCCGGGCGGGCAGTGCGGGGGCCGGCGGCGCTTCTCTCCCGCGGTGCCCCCCAGCCAGCACCCCAGGGGGCCGGGGAGAATGGACGGGCGCTGCTGCCAGGGCGGTCAGCCTAAGGAGTGACCGCGGCGAGCGGTTCCGGGGGCGGGCTGGAGGAGCTGAAGCCGCGGCTGGGAGCCAGGGGCCGAGCCGCCCCCGCCCTGCGGAACTGACCGCCCCCGGGACGCCTCCCTCGGTGGGCAGCTCCGCTCGCGGGGCTGGGAGCGGCGTCTGTGCGGCGCCCCCGGTGTCCGCGGGGTGACGGTCAGCGCGCGGCCGCTGTCCCTCCGAGTCGCGGCGGCGCCCGCCGGCCGGTCCCGGGCGGCCCCCGGGAGGGTCCGAGGCCCGCGGGGCGGCGCCGACGCGCTTTCCAGGGGCAGGTCCGTCGCCAGACGGGGCGCGGCCGGGCCAGGGTCCCCCGCCGCCCTCACGCCGCCGCGCTGTTGAAGGGAACCTGCCGCTGACCCGTCTCCTTCCCCAGCGACCCGGGCTCCGGAGCCGACGCTCCCCCGCGACGCGGGCTGGAGGCTGCGGCTGGTCGGCGGCGCCGGAGAACCGGCGGGAAAGGTGACCCTTCGCTGGCCGCGCCGCGGGCCCGTCCCGGCTGCGAGGCGCGCAAACGGGCCGCGGGAGTGCGCCCTGCGCGCGTGGCCGCACCGGCGCTCTGCGGGGGAGCCTTGTTCACGATGAATTGACTGAGAAGTCCGCGAACACTTACGGGAAAAGGACACGTTCACGCGGGGACGGGGCCTGCGGGCGCGGAAAGGCGGGGGGCTGCGGGCGCGCGGGGGGCTCGGCGGGGAAAGGCGGGGGCTGCGGGCGCGCGGGGGGACTCGGCGGGGAAAGGCGGGGGCTGCGGGCGCGCGGGGGGCTCGGCGGGGAAAGGCGGGGGGCTGCGGGCGCGCGGGGGGCTCGGGGGGCTCGGCGGGGGGCTGCGGGCGCGCGGGGGGCTCGGCGGGGGGCTGCGGGGGCTCGGGGGGAAAGGCGGGGGGCTGCGGGCGCGCGGGGGCTCGGCGGGGACCCCGGCGGCTCGGGCGGGGCGCCTGCGGGCGGCGCTCTCCCGGCTGCGGACGGACAGACCCAGTTGTCCAGAGGGGTTCGTGGGACTTTGATTGACCGGAAGCGACGGGACCTGTCCGCGGACGAAGCCCGGGCTGTCGGAGGCTCCTGTGTCTCGGTGGAAGCGCCTTTGGCGGCGTGGCTCTAGCTCTTAGTGCTCAGAAACTGGGCTTCACCGTTAGCTGAGCGCGGGGCACTGACTGGTGAGTCGGGCTTATAAAAACCGGTCCGTTGTTTCACTCCGAGAGCACACAGGAGGCATACTCCTGAGACTGAGCATTTTTGTTGGGTATTCAAGTCTTCGTGGATAACCAAAAGAATAGAAAAAATTATAACAAATTACATTTTACGTTGCTTTTCATTTTTAAGATTTTTTTATTCAAAAATACGACTTTGTAAGACTAGAACTTCAATCTAGCTAGATAGCCTTCTCTGCTCTAGGGTTACATATACCTACATGACTAGGGCTAATCGTGTACAGTTTACCGCATCTGTAATCAGTGCTCTTTTCTTCATATCATCAGTTACCAGAAACTTTGTTGTCTCTACAAACAGGGAAATTGTGGCACAAAGAACTTAAGTAATTTAAGATTAAGATAGTGAATGACAGAGCCAGAATTTGAACCCAGGAATCTAGGTGGTCAGACACCAGGACTCATACATTTGTTAGTTTCATCTGCTGCTCCATTTTATAGGTATAAAATAAGGTTAAGATATTAAGCCATTTAAGGAGACATAAAATGTCTCATTAAAGATCAGTGAGTCTTTTTTTTTTTTTTTTTACTTTTAAAATTTATCTTTATTGTTGAGAGTGTTACAGGTGTACCATTCCCCCCCCTCCCCAATTGACCCCCTCCACTTCCCTCCCACCCCCTCCCCAGGCCTTCACCGCATTATTAACTGTGTCCATGGGTTATGCATATAACTTCTTTGGTTAATCTCTTCCCACCCTCCACCCCCCTTCCCTCTTTCCTCTGAAATATGATCGTCTGTTGCCTGCGTCAGTGTCTCTGGATCTATTTAGTTCGTCAGATTCTTTTGTTCATTAGCTTCTTCTTAAAGAAGACCCTTCAACATTTCTTGTAGTGCTGGTCTGGTGGTGACAAACTCCTTTAGTTTTTTCTTATCTGTGAAGCTCTTTGTCTGACCTTCATTTCTAAATGATAGCTTTGCTGGGTAGAGCAATCTTGGTTGTAGTTCCTTGTTTTTCATCACTTTGAATATTTCTTGCCACTCCCTTCTGGCCTGCAAGGTTTCTGTTGAGAAATCAGCTGACAGTCCTATGGGTGCTCCCTTGTAGGTAATTAACTGCTTTTCTCTTGCTGCTTTTAAGAGTCTCTCTTTGTCTTAACCTTTGTCATTTTAATTATGATGTGTCTTGCTGTGGGCCTCTTTGGGTTCCTCTTCTTTGGGACCCTCTGTGCTTCCTGGACCTGTAAGTTGATTTCTTTCCCCAGGTAGGGGAAGTTTTCTGTAATTATTTTTTCAAATAGGTTTTCAATTCCTTGGTCTCTTTCTTCCCCTTCTGGCACCCCAATAATATGAATGTTGGGCCTCTTGACGTTGTCCCAGAGGCTCCTTATACTATTTTCATATTTCTGGATTCTTTTTTCTTTTTGCTCTTCTGGTTGGGTGTTTTTTGTTTCCTCATGCTCCAAATTCCTGATTTGATTCTCAGCGTCCTCTACTCTGCTGTTGATTCCCTGTTAATTATTCTTCATTTCAGTTCCTGTAGCCTTCATTTCAAATTGGTACTTTATTATGTTATCAATTTTCTCAGTTATTTACCTAATAGTCTGCTTAAACATCCTTATAACCAAAATTCTGAACTCTCTATCTGTTGGCTTGCTTGGATCTATTTCATTTAGTTCCTCTTCTAGAGATTTCTTCTGTTCTTTCCTTTGTTGCCTCCGCATTTTGTCTGCTTCCAGGTGTTTGTTTCTATGTATTAGGTAGAGCTGCTATGTCTCCTGGAATTGGTAGAGTGGCTTTGTGTAGTAGGTGTCCTGTAGGGCCCAGTGGCTCAGCCTCCCCAGTCACCTGAGCTGGGCCTTCTAGGTGCTCCCCTGTGTGGGCTGTGTGCACTGTCCTGTGGTAGGTGAGTCTTGGTTGCTGTTGGTGTCCCTGTGAGGAACTGACCCCCAGGCCAATCAGCTGTGAGGACCAGCTGCAACTACAGCCAGAGAGCTGCTGTGCTGGAGACACCCCTATGGAGCAGGATTTACTTCAGTGGAGCTTTGGTGTTCACCAAGTGCGCCCCTTAAGTGTCACTCATGGATGTGGTAGGGTTGTAATCCACATGGTCGAGTCTGATCACCAGGCGCACTGTCTCTGGGCCTCCCAGGAGGTGCAAAGTCAGCCTGTGCCAGTGCCTTGCCCAGGGCCACCCAGCATAAGCTACACAGCAAACCGTAGTTGGCTGCTACTTGTGCTGGGCTTGGAGGAGCCCAGGAGAGGCCAAGCTATGAGCCATTGTAGGCTGCCGCTAGTGCCAGGCCTGGGGCCACTTATCAAGCTGTATGGGGCCCGATGCTGCTTGTTTGAGAGATTTTAGGAAAGTCTTCAGCATGAGGTTTGGGAGGCCACTTGCATAGAAAAGCCCCTGGAAATGGCTTGGATGAGCTGCAGGTGGGGAGGGGCGGGGCCAATGGTGCGAGTCAGGTGCTGGCGATTCAAATATGGTGCCTGCCTGCCGGCTGTGTACGGGGAGGACTTACCAAAGGAGCCATGGCCTCCGCCAGCCCTTCTGCCTGGGAGGAAGCCGCCCCTCCGCCTCTCGCCCCGACTTCAGGCAGGTTAGTCCCTCCCCGAGTGTCCCGGGTCCTTTCAGGCTGCTCCCGGCGCTGGGCTCAGAGGGAGCATCCGAGTGAGTCCGTGCCGGGCCCTTTAGGAGGAGCTGCTGGGGTTCCCACAGCCTCCGTGACCCTCAGGGACAGTCCCGGTGGGTTTCACAGCCCAGAGTTGTGGGGACATCTCTTCCAGGCCTGGAGCCCTGGGCTGGGGGCCTGCTGTGGGGCTGGGACCCCTCCCTCCTCTTGGAAACCTCCACCACCGAGATTCCCTTCCCAGTTTCAACTGCAGCACCGGGTGTGGGCCCGCAGCCGCGTCTCCGCGATTCAGCCCCGATTGGCCCATGTCTTCGCCCCTCCTACTGGTCTTGGTGCTTCTTCAGGTCCCTGGTTGTGGGGCTTCTGTGCAGCCAGATTTCAGGAGGCTCAGAGTGATGGCGGTTCTGTATTTTAGTTTTACTTTTGATGTGGTTGCAGGAGGCAGCAGTGCAGCTGTTACGCCGCCAGCTTGTTTTCCTCCTCAGTGAGTCTTTTTTAAGTTAAGACTTAAATTCTTTAAAACATGTTCCAGTTGTGAAAATATAAAGAAGCAGGAAACCCTTTGAGAGAAGCTCGTTTAGTAATTTTTCTTCTTAATAAACCAGGACTGTTGAAGATGACTTACTGCTCCAAAAGATGACCTTGAAATTTGTTTAAAATAAAATTTGTCTTAACAAGGAAGAAGCAAGAAATAGAAGGTTTCACTTCATAGCTATGGATGCTGTATTCTTTTTATATTTCTAGGTTTTTATAACTAGTAGAATATTTTAAAATCTTTTTTATTTAATAAAATCTTGTAAAGTCAGATTGAGTTTTTATCTTTAAAGATAAGTCTTTATTGATATGAAATTTTGCCATTTATACCTTTGAATTCTCTCTTACTAATATATAAGAAAGATTTAGAGACAAAATAAGAAAACATATTCCTAATGTTCTATAAATAGGTTTACAAAGTCCATGAACTTGCAAATATTTTTCCAACCTGTTTTTGCCAAGCTCTCAACATGTCTCATTTAACTCTCATTCTCTTCTTACCTGGTTCTTGGCTAGTTAAGACCTTTGTAAAACTTGTATTTAAAAGTAGGTCTATTCTCAGGTCTGCTGTGGCTTCAACTCTCAGGCATGAGTTGGGGCTCTCTTTAAGCCATACCTTGCTTCCCTATTATGGCATGTATCAGCTCAACTTTTTGGTAAGACTGTGGCTCATTACAGTAACTGCTACCACTGACCTTCCGTATTCCTGAATATTGGAGAGTGAGAGAGGCCAAGGAAGACCTGAAGTATGTCTAGGTGTGTATTGCTATGGTCAGGATTGGGAGAGGGATATGATGTCAGTTAGATGCACTCCCTCCCACCTGGAGTAATCTGTTTCACTTTGTTATAATTTCTGATACTTTAAGTTATAGAAGTTTTTTTGTCAACAATTTATTTATTCCTCTTATCTCCTGACCCAGTTGTTTACCTGTGCTCTGTGTTCCTTTAGCATTTCAATGTCTACTCTGCCTTTTCTGACACCATTCATCTGGGGGTGTTGGGGCATCTACTTAAAGCCTGGTAAGGATGAAAGTCTAGGTCCCCTTTTCTGGCATGGGTAGAGGTGGGACACAGTTTTTTTCTGGACTGTTTGGCTGGAGTAGAATAGTTATTGTCTAAAAGTTATCTATCTTGTTAGACTGCCTATCTCTTAGTTATTCAGTTAGAGAAGGCTTTTGGGATTTTAAAAAAATCTGTGCTAGTTGATATTTCCAGGTCTCCAGCTTTCTTCACCTCCAAATCTGGGATTTAAAATCATGTTATACCATGGGTCCTGAGGTCCCTAGCTAATATGCCTTCTCTCCACCTTTCAGAGTCTTCCTGTGTTTCTTTTTTTTTAAAGATTTTTGAATTGATTTTTAGAGCTAGAACAAGGGGGGAGAGAGAGAGAGGAGAGAAGCATTGATATGAGAGTGAAATATTGATTAGCTGCCTCCCGCATGCCCCCTTCCTGGAGATCAAGCCTGAAACCCCGACAGGTACCCCGTCCGGGAATTGAACAAGCAACCTTTCAGCGTATGGGACAACATAAAACCAACTGAGCCACACTGGCCAGGGCTTCCTATTTGTTTTTTGTTGTTTTGTATTTTTAAATATGACTTTATTGATTTCAGAGAGAGGCAGGGAGAGGGGAAGAGAGAGAGAGAAACATCAATGATGAGAGAGAGTCGTTGATAAGCTGCCTCCTGCAGGCCTCCTACTGGGGATAGGCCCCATAACCCGGGCACATGCCCTGACTGGGAATTGAACCTCAATTGCCTGGATCATAAGTCAATGCTGAACCACTGTGCCACACCAGCAGGGCTTCCTGTGTTTTTTAAATATATAACTTCCGCCCGACCGGGCGTGGCTCAGTGGTTGAGCATCGAGCTAGGATCCAGGCGACTGGGGTTTGATTCCCGGTCAAGGCACATGCCCCAGTTGCGGGCTCAATCAATGACTCTCTCATCATTGATGTTTCTATCTCTCTCTCTCCCCTTTCCTCTTTCTGAAATCAATAAAGATATATTTAAAAATAAAAAAATAAATATATAACTTCCAAGGGATTTAGCTGTTCTTAGTGGGAAGAGTAGGGAGAAGTACATCTTTGTCTACTTCATCTTCCTGGAAGCAAAGTCCCACCCACTCCCTATTGGAAATAGATTTGTGGAACCACAGATATGCTCATTCATTTAGGCGTTATCTGTGCCAACTTTCATACTAAAATGGCAGATCCGTGCAGTTGCAACAGCGACCAGATGGCCTGCACATCTACTATTTACAGAAAATGTTTGCTGACCCCATCTCTAGAAGATTTAAGTGACTTGTTATGGCCACATGATCAGTTAGTGATAGACCAAGAGCTAAAACCAGTATCTTCAGGTATTTGGCTGTCTCTTTTTTCTTTTCTGAAATGTTAACTGTTTTGTTTCCAGTTTTGGAAGTATATTCTGATTTGGTACTCTATTGGAACACATTTTGTTCAATTAAGTCACTATCTTTAATAGGATGTAGTCACAGATGGTATTATAGATGAGGTCAGTTCTAGTATGTGCAAACTCACCTCTAGAGAGAGTACCATTAAGCTTTTCAAAAGAAAACATTTTAATCTCATGTATCTTGTTACACTGCACTGCAAATAAACGTGACTGTGGATTCTTTGAATATTAAAGTATAAAAAATAATATTTCTTATATTTGCTGTGTTTTTTTTGAAAGCCTAAAGTTAGGATTTAGTATTATAAAGTTTCATCTTCTATTATTAGAGGCTTTATTATTACTGGAATAGGTCAATTATATTTTATAATAATGAAAGGTAAATTCTACTCCTTACCTTTAATTTTAGAAACTATAT
Source organism: Miniopterus natalensis (assembly GCF_054644295.1). Classification (NCBI taxonomy): domain Eukaryota; kingdom Metazoa; phylum Chordata; class Mammalia; order Chiroptera; family Miniopteridae; genus Miniopterus; species Miniopterus natalensis. Next base: position 39,950,538 of record NC_142099.1, read on the forward strand.
TTTTTCATATTGTGATGATTAAAATGAGTGGTGGTGTGAGGCTATATGTAGTTTAGCAAGAGAAAAGGAAACTTTCTCCCCAGATAGAGATGTATTTTATCATGAGTAGTATATGCTTGAAAAATGTTCCAAACAATATAAACAGCATTCAGTGGAAAGTGAAAGTCCCTGTACTCTATAATGTTCATATGGAATAGTTTAATACTTACCTTTTTCTACCTTTGAATTTATAAGCATGTATAATGTATATTTGCATTTTAAAAAAACTAAATAGACTCATACTATGCTTTTGATTTCTACTCACTGATACATCATGGACATAGGACAACTTTTAAACAAATAAAATCATTAATTTTTTGCATTTCAGTATCAAAGTCATGCAAAGTTTGTAAATGACTATATTTTATACTATGGAGGCAAAAGAGAAGATTTCAAGCGATTTGGGTAAGTGCCATGAGGTTTATGTAGAATTAGAGGGGTCTGTGGAGATAGATCTTTTGAAGACCCACAGCTGTTATGTCTTCTTGGTTCTGTAATTTTCCTCTGCTTCCCATTCTGATTTCCTTGTTATATCACAAGGTGGAGAGACCGTCCATAGCTTCTAGCTAAGTAGCTTCTCATGAACCCTATTTTTGTGGCAACAGGTAGCCTGCTGAGCCAGATCTGCCCCTGGCAATAACAGAATTTGTGAGCAATACAGATGTGCCTGATCGTACGGAATTTTTTTTCCCCTTAGGGAGGGTCTTTGACCTTTTTAAACCTCAGCATTTGGGATTGCTTTTTTAAGTGTAGGGAAAGCAAGAAACCTCACTAATATTTCCCACACATGAAATTGCTTCCTCTATTTGGGGCTCTTCAGAGCCTCTTGGTTTTGTGTGGGTTTTTCCCTCTGACTTAACAATTTTCTGAACTGGGAGAGCCCTGAAAAACTTTATGCTATCTTATCTATCCCAAACTTACTCCCTTCTCAATTTGGCCTGTACTCCCCAACAATCCCTGTTCTACCCCCAAACTTAGCATCTGGAAAAAGTATATTCCTCGACTCTCTTCCTTACTTATTCTTCCTAAGAAACGGTAGTAAAATGAGGGATGGAAAACTCTTCATATGTTTTTAAAAATTAGATCTCAATAGGGTGCGGTGATTGGCTTTTTTAAATTTTCATACATTTTTCCCTGTCCATTTAATGTTTCCTCAGATTTCTCATCCCAGCTTTGGTTATTTATCACCTTGTGTATAATTGAAACCAGTGCTAGAGATGGATGAATTTCTTATCCATTTAAATTGTTTCTGTAGTGGCACTCTTTATGGTGCACTGAAATGGTTTTTACAAACATGTGCATATATGCATACGCATAAAACTGTCTTTATCTCTGTGTATTATATATTTACTCAGGTGTCCAAAAATCTCACAGGACTGCTTAACCTCCTAAATTGACTAATTGTTTATATTAAATTGAAATAGTTTTATTTTCCAGGGAAAACGACAAGACAGACATGGCTGTCATATGAGAAAGTGAGATTTCTCTGGAGCGAGGAGGAGGGAGTGGACGAGAGCCGGTGGTTTCAGCCATCCGGCTGGCGCAGGGCGCGGCCGGTGCTCTCACCCTCTGCCACCCTGCGTGCAACAGCGCTGAACTGAGGACATGAAACCGTGTCTCAGGTCTGACTCTAGTTTGGTACTTGTGGTAATTTTTAGCAGTTTTAACTGACTTCTCATTGCTTGAGTTTGTCTTTAAAAAACATTTAGAAGAATATTGTCTGTTGTCGTATAATATGTTTCTTTAAAAAAAAATTATTTTTATTTTTTATCTTCACCTGAGGGTATTTTTTCCATTGCTTTTCAGATAGAGTGGAAGAGGGGGGAGAGAAACACCAGTGTGAGAGAGACATCGATTGGTTGCCTCCCACATGCCCTAACCCGGGCCGGGGAATGCGCCTGCAACGAGGTGCATGCCCTGGCAGAACTGAACCCAGGACTCTTCAGTCCACTGGCCCACACTCTAACCCCTGAGCAGACCAGCTAGGACTTCTTTAAAATTTCTAAAAATATTTTGGGGAAAAAATAACCTGAAAATGGTTCTAAAAATCCAAACATTACAAAGACTGAAAAGTGAAGAGTGGGCTGGTTCTCCTTCTGACTGTCAGTCTTGTAGATTCCCTCTCTGAGAGAACTGTAAGAGTTAATGTCCCAATATTCTAGGCACATATAAGTAATAGACCTCTTTTAAAACATTAATATTTATATCATATGCATTATTTATTTGACATTGCTTCCAAGTAGCAAACCACAGTTGAATTTCTAAATGAAAATTTATATTTTTTATGAATCTAGGGAGAAGAGACTTGCAAAGAAACACTATGATAAATTATTCAAGGAATACTGCATAGCAGGTCTCAGTCAATGCAAAGAAAAGAAGTTATGCTTCCAAATATTTATAAAAGAAGGTTCTCACACAAGTACATGTTACTTTCTGTTATACTCTCGTGCCTGCCGGAGCCCGCCGGCAGAGTCGAACGGTCCTGAGGAAGGGGTGAGGATGGAGGAAAGACAGACACAAAAAAGATGGGATCGGGAGGGCTGCAGCTCGTGGCTGCCGCGGCCCAAGTTCATTTTCTCTGCTCAATATGCACAGGCACTGCTGACTGTGCTGAATAGCACCCCGCCCCGCATTCCTTCCCCTTGCCCGATACTAAGTAATTCCTCCAAGGCCCTAGGAATGCTCTTTCAGAGTAAACACCCTGCCTCCTGCAGGAGCTCAGGCCTTGGGAACTATCTTTATCTCGGCTTCTAATGGGAGCTTTTGGGGAGGATTGAGTCCTTGGCTTGGTATGTGGCTTAGCTATCCTTTAACCCTTCAGGCCGGGGCCAGCTTCCTAATTAGCCTTTCTAGAATTTAGTATTGCTTTGGTGCCTCAAGGTCTGGGTCAGGGAGCAGGAGAGCACCTCTGCAGCTCACCCAGGCAGCTCTTCTGTGCCTGGGGCCACAGCGGCTCCCCACACGTGTCCTAGATTATTCTTTTAAAGATGCTGTTCTAGTCTCAATTCCCCTGTATCTGTGAAGTATCATTTGGACATTTTAACTCTGAAGCTGTGGAATTTACAAAGGGCCCCTTAGTCAAGGGTGCTTCTTTGTGAGCTGAGGCAGAAAAGTCTAAAATTAAACACAAGTGGCTACTGGATCCTCTTTCATCTTGACTCTCACCTGAGCCTCTAGCATTTATAATGAATGATTTAACACTGCGGAATGATGTCGTTTCACAGATGAAATTGATAGGCTATATTTCCAAGTTCATTATAATTTATAAAGAAGCGGATGTATATCTTTTGTTATACAAATGTCTGTTCTAGTAAAATTAACTTTTTTTTTTTTTTTTAAATATATCTTTATTGATTTCAGAGAGAGGAAAGGAGAGGGAGAGAGAGAGATAGAAACATCAATGATGAGAGAGTCATTGATCGAGCCCGCAACCTGGGCATGTGCCCTGACCAGGCATCAAACCCCGATCACCTGGATCCCAGGTGGACGCTCAACCGCTGAGCCCCGCTCTGCTGGGCGTAAAATTAACTCTTAACAGTGCTAATTAGTAATGGCAGATTTCCATTCCCACTTTACATCTTACTTTAGTTAATATTAAAGGGATTTTTATTCCTATCTCAAATTTCACATTTGTAGCTAGAAAAGGTGACCCAAGAACATATGATCTCAGTTTGAACTGGGAGAGGGGGGGAATGTTGCATAAATCTGTATGTTTGGGTAATGTACATTTATATTATATTAAGAAAGAGAGACAACCTATTTAAAAAGCTGTCTTAAATTTATTTATCATAAGGATTTTTTTTCATTTAAAAAACTAAATCTCAGAACCATGGTTGGTTTAATTTTTCAGTAGTACCTTTAATATATGGGTTGTGTCACAATATTCTTTTTTAAAAAATATATCTTTATTGACTTCAGAGAGAGGAAGGGAGAGGGAGAGAGAAAGAGAGAAAAACATTGATTGGCTGCCTCCTGCACGGCCCCGACTGGGGATCAAACCCGCAACTCGGGCATGTGCCCTGGCTGGGAATCAAACATCGATTACCTGGATCCTTGGTCAATGCTCAACTGCTGAGCCACGCCTGGCTGGGCCACAATATTCTCATAGGTAATAGTAGTGTCCATTTTTATAGCCCATGCACTTGGTGTATCCCAAAGCTTCCTCAGTTTCTTGTGAACTAGCTCTGATCTCTGTACTAGTTATTACCATATCGAATCTAAAAAGCACCCCACACAGCAGTTGGAGTTACCTGAAGTTACCACACTGCAAGCTGAATGTGAAATATAGGCCTTTCTAAGAACACATAACAAAGCAGCTTTTTCAACTGGGACTCATTTATTGATTGTTTTTCAGTATTTATTGAGGACTAGGCTGTGTGTTGTGGATTAAAACATGGTGTCTGCCCTCCAAAAAAACAGAAACAAAATGACAAACCTATAGTCTAGCTGAAGGGAGAGTGTGTACATACTAAATAATTAAATATGTGTATCCTCCACTTAAAAGAACACAGTATTTTACTGGAAATCATGCTTTAAAGAGGATAATCTTAAAACAAAGTATACTTTCGTATTAGAATATGATAAATAGTCAGATATGAGGGTTAGTGCATATGAGAAATCAGATATGACACAGGTTTTGAGTGTGAATACTAGACAAATAGGAAATATGGAGGGAGGGGGACCTGACCTTAAAAAAAAAAAATTGAGACAATTGTTTTAGAGCAGTTTTAAGTTAACAGAAAAATTGAGAAGATACAGAGATGTCCCATCTACCCCTTGCCCCACACATATGAGCAGTATCTTTTGGGGGCAAGATAATGACTGTCTTTGGCATACCATGTTTGAGGTGTTGGAGACAGAGTAGCACCTTTGATTTCCTTACTAGAATGCGTTTTCTCAGTTTTATTTACCCAAAGACAGTGTTTTGTTTGTTTTTAAATTAACCAGCTCCTAGGTCAGTGCCTACTACCTGTATGTATAGTAGATACTTAGGTATTTTTAGTGAATTACAACCTTTGTCCCACATGTCCCTTTCCTTCTTTGTTGCTTCTTTCCTTTCATCGTTGAGAATTTGGTTGGATCGTTGCATCAGTTAGGAATTGATTCAGCTGCAGGGAGCAGCAAGCACTCCCAAAGAACATTGGCTTAAGTGAGCTAGAAGCCCATTTTCCTTTTACGTAAAAGTCCAAGCGGATGGCATGGAGCCTCGTGCTGTCAGGACCTTAGGGTCCGTCTCTCTTACCGCTGGCATGTGTGAGCTCTTTGTGCTGGACAGTGCAGTGAGAAGATGATGCTCAGCACCAAGCCCTGAGTCACTCCAGTGTTTAATCCAGTGTATCAGCAGGAAAATTTATATCTTCAGGAAAGAATGTAAAAACATTCTGAGGCAAAACCTCTGTGTAATCTTTAATAGGAGGAAATATGGCAGTTGTTTGTGACACTTCTTATCTCCCCATAGGATATACTTCATGGTGACAGACACTGTTTTAATAATCAATTTTTATCCTCAGAATGCTAAGCACAGCAAGTTGTTGCTTAATAATTATTTGTTGAATAGATTAATGAGTGGAAGAAAAAGTTTGGAAACTATTTTGTTATTCATTTGACTGCACTTCAATAGACATCCCAGTGTATGTTGGATGGAAAGCAATCCTCACAGACATGTATGGGTTTAAAAACAAACAGTTATTTTTAATTTTTTTTTTCTTAGACTGGGAAGATATTATTTTCTTTGGGATTTAATTAGAATATTTTGAAATATTTTGGGCTCTCATTTTTTATTTCATTTTAGATATGTCTTTATTGATTTCAGAGAGAGGAAGGGAGAGGGAGAGAGATAGAAACATCAGTGATGAGAGTTATTGATCAGTTGCCTCCTGCACTCCCCTTGCTGGGGATCGAGCCCACAACCTGGGCATGTGCCCTGACCAGGAATCAAACCTTGATCTTCTGGATCCTAGATTGATGCTCAACCATTGAGCCATACCAGCTGGGCTTGTGCCCTCATTTGCATTTAGTATACAAAATTGCCTAATTCAAGTAATAGATGATTTAAAAAAATAAAAAATAACAAAGTTAAGCAGGCAATGAACACTTCATCTGAATTGTTTCTCTTAATACAACAACCTATGAGATTAGGATTTTTTTTTTTTTTTTTAATATATATGTCTTTATTGATTTCAGAGAGAGGAAAGGAGAGGGAGAGAGAGAGATAGAAACATCAATGATGAGAGAGTCATTGATCAAGCCCACAACCCAGGCATGTGCCCTGACCGGAAATCGAACCCCGATCGCCTGGATCCCAGGTCGACGCTCAACCGCTGAGCCACGCCCGGCCGGGCGAGATTAGGATTCTTATAATAAGGAAATAGACTGAGAAGTTAAGTAATTTTCCTAAGGTCACAGAACTAGTTAAGGAATGGTAGAGCTTCCTTTGGGTCTGCGTGATTCTGGAGATGAGCTTTTAGCAATTATATAAGTAAGCTGAATAGAAAACTACACCATTAACTAGAATTTTGGTAAATTAGCATATGAATGTGAAAGATCTTAAAAGGCAGTTGAGAAAAATCATTTTTAGCCAAAAAACAAAGTTGTATTTAGGCGTCTGTAGGAAAGTCCCACTGTAGGGCTGCAGACTGATAACATTACTCTTTCCTGTTCATGACTATGCTACTGTTGTGGAAAAAGGGCCACACATGAATAATTGGGTGTGGTTGTGTTTTGGTAGAACTTTGTAAAAATAGGCAGCAGGCCTGTGGGCCACAGTGTGCTAGCCTGTGGTATAGTATGTAGCAGGTACTATTCTAAATACTTTATATGTATTATCCCATTTAAACCTCTTAACCCAAGAGGTAGGTACTTGTATTACTCCTACTTTACATATGAGGAGACAGGAACAACTAGATTAAATAACTATTAAGTGGTAGAGCTAAGAAGTAAACCCAGCCTGACTCCAAAGGCCGCACACTCTTGCCCGATAGTGTACTGCCTCTTCACTGTACATATTCCTGTCAGTGTCATAGGATATATATGTATTTTTTATTATTATTAATTTAGATATCTTATGTCTTGGAACCTATAACTTTTAAAAATAAAGAAGAATGTTCCTTAACAGATAAGTTGGTAATTCCCACTTTGCTGAGAGTTTTTATCAGAAATGGGTGCTGGATTTTTTCAAATGCTTTTTCTGCATCTATTGATATGATCATATGATTTTTGTCCTTCATTTTGTTTATGTGATGTATCACATTTACTCATTTGCGGATGTTGTGCCAGCCTTGCATCCCCAGAATAAATCCCACTTGGTCATGATGTATGATCTTTTTAATGTATTGCTGGATCCGGTTTGCTAGTATTTTAGTGAGGATTTTAGCATCTATATTAATCAGGGATATTGGCCTGTAATTTTATTTCTTTCTAGTGTCTTTATCTGGTTTTGGGATTAGGATGATGCTAGCCTCATAAAAAGAGTTTGGGAGTTTTTCCTTCTCTTGAATTTTCTGGAATAGTTTGAATAGAAAAGGTGTTAATTCTTCTTTGAATGTTTGGTAAAACTCGTCTGTAGATTCATCTGTTCCATGACTTTTGTCTGCTGGGAGTTCTGTGATTACTTCTTCAATTTCATTAGTTATTATCAGCCTATTCAGGTTTTCTGCCTCTTCTTGATTCAGCTTTGGAAGGTTCTAGGAATTTGTCCATTTCCCCCATGTTGTCCAGTTTGTTGGCATATAGTTGCTCATAGTATTTTCTTAAAATCCTTCATATTTCTCTTGGGTTAGTTGTTATATTGCCTCTTTCACTTCTGATTTTATTTATTTGAGTCCTCTCTCTTTGTTTCTTAGTGAGTGTGGCTAAAGGTGCATCAATCTGAGTTATCTTTTCAAGGAACCAGCTCTTGGTTTCATTGATTTTTTATATTGTTTGTTTAGTCTCTATGTCATTAATTTCTGCTCTAATCTTTATTATTTCCTTACTTCTACTTCCTCGGGGCTTTTCTTGCTGTTCTTGTACTACTACTTTCAGTTGTGTGTTATATGGTTCATTAGATCTTTTTCCTGTTTCTTGAGATGGGCCTGTAATGCTATGAATTTTCCTCTCAGGACTGCTTTCTCCATGTCCCATAGATTTGGGGTTGTTTTCTCTTCATTTTCATTTCTTTTCATGAAGTGTTTGATTTCTCCCTTGATCTCATTGGTAACCCATTCATTGTTTGATAGCATGCTCTTTAGCCTCCATGTGTTTGAATATTTTTGAGCTTTTTTATAGTGGTTGATTTCTAGTTTCATGGCATTGTGATCCGAGAAGATGCTTGATATGATTTCAAGCATCTTGTATTTGTAGAGACTTGCCCTCTGCCCTATCATGTGGTCTGTTTTTGAGATTGTTCCCTGTGCTTTTGAGAAGAATGTGTATTGCAGAATACATGCTTTGGGGTGAAATGTTATGGAAATGTTATTTAAATCCATTAGGTCTATTGAGTCATTTAAGGTCTCTGTTTTCCTGTTGATTTTTTGTCCTGATGATCTATCCAGTGCTGAGAGTGGAGTGTTAAAATCCCCCTCTATGATTGTGTTGCTGTCAATATTCCCCTTAAAGTACCCAAGAACAGATGCTCTACACGTTCAGAGAAACTTCTCTAGTAACAAACTATAGAAAGGATCCCTGAAAGTATAGTCTTCAAATCCGTTTCTCAAGCTCCTCTAAGTATACAACATTGAAGGTTGTACATCACTGCTGCGAGAGGTTAAACAATGCAAGATAAAACTTATTCCAACAGTTAATATACACTTTTCTCCAAAGACTTTGAAGTAAAAAGCACCAATGTAGTGACTGAGAGTTGTTTCAAAGATAAATACATGCATTTTATCTCTTTGCAGTGAGTTTCCATCCTGGAATTAACAAGCATTTTTTAATGTGTAGAAAGTTGATATCTTCTGGAGAGTTGTGTCATATAACAGCCTCTCATGTTAAGAGCATGTTGCAAGATTAATTATTTGGATAACTCCTCTTTTTGTAGCTTTGAGAGTGCTTACAGCTTTGCTGAAATCCAGCTTCCTATGAATTAATTTTACACTGCTCATTCCATGTGTCCACAAGGAGCTGCTGTTTGAAATCCTAAACATACACTGTTCCAATTTGGCTTGTTAATTTTAATACCTAGGCATTGGTTTTCTGTTATGTCTTGTAAAATACAACTATTATTTAGAGGATCATTCAATCTTTGATTAAATACACAAGTGAAGTACTTTGCAAAGTGCTCCTCTCCTGTGTGATGTGTTACAAGGAAACGTTCTTTAAGAAAGTTGCCTGTTTCCCCATGTTTCACTCACTTTGTAGCAGTTTCAGTTTTAAACATGAGACTCTAAAAGTGGTGTTTCACATATGTACAATTTGTAACCCTCCAGCACAGAATAAACAGGTTTTACCTCTTTTAGGAAACTCAAAGCGAATTGAAACCCTGAAATCTTATTCCTCACAGTCTGTCTTATGAGCTTGTGAAAATGTAAGAATTTCATCGGTAACCTGAAGTAATTCATGCTTTGGTTCACTGGAAACTATTGAATTTCACTGCAAAATGACTTTTATGGTTAGTTTTATCATTTAAATGCTTTAGGTATAAGAATGTGTTTGAGCAAGAGTTACCTAGTGTGGGTTTTCATGGGTTAAAAGTAATTTGTGCTAAATATCCATGTTTTTCAAGATATTCTCAGTATACAACATTGAAGGCTGTACATCACCGTTGTGAGAGGTTAAACAATGCAAGACAAAACTCATTCAACCAGTAAATATACACTTTTCTCAAAAGACTTTGAAGGAGCAAGCACCAATGTAGTGACTGGGGTGTTCTTTGAAAGGGAAATACATGCATTTTATCCCTTGGAATGATTTTCCATCCTGAAATTAACGACGCATTTTGTATTATGTAGAATGTTAATATCTTCTGGAGAATTGTGCCATATAACAACCTCTCATCAATGAATATGTTGCAACATTCATTATTTGCATAACTTCTACATTGGTTGTTTAGGGAGTGCCTACAACTGTGCCCAAATCTCGCTTCATACAAATTCCTTTCACAGCGTTCATTCCAAGTGTCCACAAAGAGCTGCTGCTTGAAATCCCCAATAGTCACTGTTCCAGTACTGGTTTGCTAATTTCACAACCTAGGCATTGGGTTCCTGTTATGTCTTGTGAAATACAAAGAATATTTCAAGGAACATTCAGTCTTTGAGTAAATACACAAGGGAAGTCCTTTGCAGAGTGCTCCTCTCCTCTGTGATTTGTTATAAAGTAAAGGTCTTTAAGAGAGTTGCCTGTTCCTCATGCTTCACTCTGGAGCAGTTTCAGTTTTACATATGATGATGCACTAAAATGCTGTTACACATGTGTAGAGTGTGTAACCCTCCGCCACTGAATAGACACGTTATACCTCTTTTAGGCAACTCAAGGTAAACAGAAATACTGAAACCTTACTGTTCTTCAAAGTCTTTCTTATGAGCTTGTGCAAAAGTAAGGATTTGGTCGATGACATGATGTAATTCATGCTTTACTTCCCTGGAGGCGATTGAAATGAACATTTGTACAGACACGGTTCAATTTCCCTGCAAAATGACCTTATTTTCTGGTTAGTTTGATCATCTAAATGCTTTGAAAAAACACTGTCACTACACTGGTACTTTCTCCTTCAAAGTCTTTTGAGAAATGTGTTTCTTTCCTGGTAGAATGAGTTTGTCCCGCATGGTTGAACCTCTCACAGTGGTGATGTACAGCCTGCACTGTTGTATACTTAGATGCCTTAGATCGTGTGTGAACAACAGATGCCTATTGTGGGTTTTTATGGATTACAAGTAAGTTGTGCTACAGATTCATTTTTTCAAGATACTCTAAGTGCCAGGGTCCAGCCCCAGTCAGTGGTCCAGGGGTCCCCAAAGGTGTGAACGGCATCGGGGAAGAATGCAGGACACGGAGCATCAGGACAATCAGCTTCTCTCTTTATTGCCTTGTTACAACTGTATTTATACTATTTGATTTTATTGCTGGTTAAACAACATGACATCATGCTTTGTTATGGTTTCTGTTTTGGCCTTTCACAGTTAACGATTGTACCTTCTTATCTGACCTTTGCTAAAGAATTTACACCTGTTTAGGTATGTTAATTTTAGTCTTATCTGTTGTTTGTATTTCTATAGGCTATTCTACAGGTTCATCTCTAGTTTGTTATTTATATTCTGAAGTTACTATTTTATTGCTCTACCATATAGCTAAAAGGAGAATAACTAGGCCAGCTTTTCTTATGTAAAGGTTATGCGAGTCCTAAGTAAAGGTTCTGCAGCTTGCGCATGATTGTTTTTAGCTATGGTGACTGCCTGCCTGTCTGGCACCCAGCCTCAGTCTCTCCACTTACATTCCCTGCAGCAGTCCATCCTCATTGTAATATCCTGTGTATGGTTATTCTGTGTATGATAAGGGTTCAGGTGTAGATTGAAATAATCTCTTTCCTAGACTGCTCTTTCCTTGTGGGGATTCCCAGAGTTTTTCATTAATATAAACATCCCCCAGTAATACATTCCTTAGTGGGAACTCACTGGTGGACTCCCTGTGGATTGCCCTGTGCCAGCAAATCAGCAGAGGCCCCAACCAAGGCCTCTTCCCTGGTGGGAAACTTCCTGTGGTAGTGGGCCTAACACGTCCCAAACTTTCTGCTGACAGTCTGAGTTCCTCATAAGCAGCACATAATTTTCCCGTACTCTTTGGGGCTTTTACTGAATCATTGTCTTTTCCAGTTCTGTCTGATTCCCCTGCTAGGGAAAAGTTTCCAGCTAGGGCAAAACTCTTTTCTGGTGAAGTGACTCGGGTAAGACACAGAGTGTTAGAAAGGGGAACAAGCATAGGAAGAGGGCTATGCCATACACGAAGTCCCACAGAGCATTTGCTGTGCACATGTCTCCTCCTTGCATACTATGTCAAGGAGCAAGGATGGAACGGCTTCCGGCATCTAAGTATAAACAGTGCAGGCTGTACATCACCATTGCGAGAGGTTCAACCATGCAGGACAAAAATCATTCTACCAGGAAATAAACACATTTCTCCAAAGATGATGAAGGAGAAAGTACCAGTGTAGTGACAGTGTTTTTCAAAGAGAAATACATGCATTTCATTTCATTGCAGTGAGTTTCCTTCCTAGAATTAACTCACATTTTGTACTGTGTAGAATGTTTATATCTTCTGGAGGGTTGTGTCATATAACACCCTTCATTTAGGAATATGTTGCAACATTCATTATTTCCCTAACTTCTTGGTTTGTTGTTTTGGGAGTGCTTACAACTGTGACCAAATCACACTTCATAGGAATTCAGCTCACAGCACTCATTCCAAGTGCCCACAAAGATATGCTGCTTGAAATCCCATACATTCACTGTTTCAGTACTGGTTTGCACGTTTCACTATGTAGGCATTGGGTTACTGTTATGTCTTCTGAAATACAAGGAATATTTCGAGGATCATTCAATCTTTGAGTAAATTGACAAGGGAAGTCCTTTTTTGAGTGCTCCTCTACTCTGCGATGTGTTATAAGGTAAATTTCTCCAAGAAAGTTATGCAGTGTGTGTTTTCCTGGATTACAAGTCATTTGGGACACATAATCCGCGTTTTTCCACGTTCTCTAAGGAAACAACATAGAAGGCTGCACATGAGGCTTGCAAGAGGTGAAATAATGCATCCCAAAACTTATCCCACCAGTGAAAATACACGTTTCTACAAAGACTTTGAAGGAGCAAGCACCAATGTAGTGGCTGAGTGTTCTTTCAGAGAGAAACACATGCATTTCATCCTTCTGCAGTGAGTTTTCAGCCTGGAATTCATATGCACTTTGTACTGTGTAGAATGTAGCTATCTGCTCGGGGGTTGTGTCATAGAAGCACCTTTCCTGCAGGAGCTTATTGCAACATTCATTGTTTGGCTAAGTTCTCTAGTGGTGGTTTTGGAAGGTCTTTCAACTTTGGCCAAATTCCGCTTCGTACCAATTTTTTTCATAGTGCTCTTTCCAAGTGTCCAGAAAGAGCTGCTGCTTGAAATCCTACACATGCACTTGTCCCATGCTGGTGTGCTCGTTTCACTACCTAGATATTGGTTTCCTGTTATTTCTTTTAAATTACAAGCCTTCTTTCCAGGGTCATCCCATCTTTGAGGAAATTGACAAGGGAAGTCCATTTTTGAAAGCTCCTCTTCTCTGGGATGTGTTCTAAGGTAAATGTCTCCAAGAAAGATACCTATTTCTCCATTCTTCACACAGTTTGTAGCAGTTTCAGTTTTAACACATTGTGTACTGCTCACGAGTTTTCTCATGTTTCACACCCCATCTGTTAAGTACTGCTCACGAGATTTCTTGTTTTCGTGCGCCATCTTTTAAGGACCACTCATAAGTTTTCTTGTGTTTCACGCCCCATCTGTTAAGGACCGCTCACAAGTTTTATCGTTTTTCACGCGCCATCTGTTTTGGACCTTAGATGTCAACACAGTGACTTGTCTACGTCGAATGAAGCAATCTCATTGGTGGAAACCATGCAGGTCAATCTACAAAAAAACTATATAATTGCACGAACCCATAAAGCATTGCAGTTACATTGTATTTTGGTCATTTGAGTAGTCTTCATCTTCAAGTTCCTGGCGCTTAAAAATGCCCTCTCTCAGAAAAAGGAAGGAAACCAATGAAACTGATACACTTCTGGAAGTATTTAACAATAATTTATCAGATATTCCTAGTGAGATTGAAGATGCGGATGACTGTTTTGACAATTCCGGAGATGATTCTACTGACTCTACTGACAGTGAAATTATTAGACTTGTAAGGAAGTGCAAGGTGGAGGTGCTTTCAAGTGATTCTGACATGGACGAAGCTACTAATAATTGTTGGTCTGAAATTGACACACCACCATGCTTACAGATGTTTGAAGGTCATGCTGGGGTCACTACATTTCCTTCTCAGAGTGACTCTGTACCTCGGTGACCAATCTCTTTTTTGGTGATGAATTGTTTGAGATGTGCAAAGAGCTGTCCAGCTATCACGATCAAACCGCAATGAAATGCAAAACACCATCTAGAACACTAAAGTGGTCTCCAGTTACACAGAAGGACACCAAGAAATTCCTTGAGCTAATTATTCTGATGGGTCAAACAAGAAAAGATAGCTTGAAAGACTGTTGTTCAACAGATCCTTTGATATGTACCCCTATATTTCCACAGATAATGAGTTGCCATAGATTTGAGCAAATATGGACATTCTGGCATTTCAATGATAACGCCCAAATGTACAGTAGCTCGGGGAGACTTTCCAAGATTCAACCTGTGCTGGATTATTTCCTGCATAAATTTTGAACAATATACAAAACAAAGCAACGGTTGTCTTTGGACGAGTCAATGATTCCATGGAGAGGAGGTTTAAAATTTCTCACGTACAACCCAGCGAAAATAACAAAATATGGTTTACTTGTTCAGATGGTGTGTGAGAGTGACACTGGCTAGATCTGCACTATGGAGATATACACTGCTGAAAGAAAGAAATTGCAAGAAACTGTTCTTTCAGTCCTTGGACCCTATCTTGGCATATGTTACCATATTTTCCAGGATAATTATTACAATGCTACATCTGCTGAATTGCTGTTACAGAACAAAACTAGATTCTGTGGGACTATTACGAAGAGTAGCGGTTTATCGTCAAATTTGAAAATGAAAACATCAAGAATGAAGAAAGGTGACATAATATTTTCCAGAAAAGGCGATATTCTTCTCTTAGCATGGAAAGACAAGCGGGCTGTCTGAAGGATATCAAAGATCCATGACACTTCTGTCTAGACAACAGGAAAAAAAATAGAAAAACGGGAGAGAATATTGTAAAACCTACCTGCATCAAGGAATACAATGCCCACATGAAAGGCTTTGACCTTGCAGATCAATTCTTTTCATGTTGTTCCATTCTTTTTTTAAAAAAAAATTTTAATTTTTGTTTAAAATATTACAGATGTCCCTTTTTCTACCCAATGGCCCATTCCACCCCATCCTTTCCCCTCCCCAGTCCCTGTCCCCACCATTGTCCGTGTCCTTGGGTTATGCCTTTATGCATATAAATTCTTTGGTTATTCTCTCCCCATCCACCCACCCGCCCTTCTCCATCCCTCTGACATTCGTTAGTCTCATCTTTGCTTCCATGTCATTGAATCTATTCTGTTCATCAGTTTATTAAGTTCTTTAGATTCCTCATATAAGCCAGATCATGTGATATTTGTCTTTCACTGCCTTGCTTATTTCATTTAGCATAATATTCTCCAGGTCCACCCATACTGTCCCAAAGGGTAGGAGATTCTTCATATTTACAGCTGCGTAGTATTCCGTGGTGTGAATGTCCCACAGTTTTTATCCACTCATCTACTGATGGGCACTTGGGCTGTTTCCAGATCTTAGCTATTGTAAACTGTGCAACTATGAACATTGGGGTGCGTATATCCTTTCTGATGAATGTTTCAGGATTCTTAGGATACGTTCCTAGGACTGGAATCACTGAGTCAAACGGCAGCACAATTTTGAATTTTCTGAGGAACCTCCATACTGTTTTCCACAGCGGTTGCACAGTGGAGTTTTAACCATGTTGGTGCTCTCAAAACGCTGTGTAACCTATGTGGAGTGTGTCATTCTCCAGCACTGAATACACAACTTAGAGCTCCTTCACCACAGACACGCAAACACATCTTTTGTGAAAGTCCTACTTCAGGTCACTTGGAAATGTAAGGGTTCAATCGAGAACATGAAGTCAATCATGGTTTTGCACTCTGCAACCAATAGAAATGTCCTTTTGTACATACCCGTCTGAATTTCACTGCAAAATGCCCTTCGTTTCTGGTTTTGTGAAAGTCCTCAACACATTAGGAGAAAGAGCGTGTTTCAGCAAGAGTGATGCAGTGTGCGTTTTCCTGGATTTCATGTGATTTGGGAAACATACTCCTTACTTTTCCACATTGTGTAAGAAAGAACATGAGGCTTGCATCAGATTGAAACAATGCATCCTAAAACGTATTCCAGCAGTGAAAACACACGTTTCTATAAAGACTTTGAAGGAGCAAGGAAATGCCTAGTGGCTGAGTGTTTTTTCAGAGAGACACAAACACATTTCATCCTTCTGCAGTGAGTTTTCAGCCAGGAATTCATATGTATTTTGTAATGTGCAGAATGTTGCTACCTGCTTGGGACTTGTGTCATAGAAGCACCTTTCCTGTATGAGCTAATTGCAACATTCATTGTTTGACTAAGTTCTTTTGGGTTGGTTTTGGAAGCTCTTTCAAGTTTGGCCAAATCCCGTTTTTTACGAAATTTTTTCACAGCGCTGTTTCCAAGTGTCCACAAAGAGTGCTGCTTGAAACTGTCCACATGCACATCTTCCATACTGGTGTGCCCGTTTCACTACCTGGTTTTTGGTTTCCTCTTATCTTTGAAATGACAAGCCTTCTTTCTGCATGCTACACACACCTTCTAGCAGTTTCAGTTTGAAGCATGTTGGTGCTCTCAAAACGCTGTGTAACCTATGTGGAGTGTGTCACTCTCCAGCACTGAATACACAAGTTAGAGCTCTTTTCACCACAGACACGCAAAAACACGTTTTTGTAAAAGTCCTACTTCAGGTCACTTGGAAATGTAAGGGCTTCATTGAGAACATGAAGTTAATCATGGTTTTGTACTCTGCAACCAATAGAAATGAACTCTTGTACATGCCCGTCTGAATTTCACTACAAAATGCCCTTCGTCTCTGGTTTCTTGAACATTCTCAACACATTAGGAGAAAGAGCATGTTTGAGCAAGAGTGATGTAGTGTGCGTTTTCCTGGAATTCAAGTGATTTGGGAAACATACTCCTTACTTTTCCACATTGTCGAAGAAAGAACATGAGGCTTGCAAGAGATTGAAACAATGCATCCCTAAACGTATTCCAGCAGTGAAAACACACGTTTCTACAAAGACTTTTAAGGAGCAACCAAAAGCCTAGTGGCTGAGTGTTCTTTCAGAGAGAAACACATGCATTTCATCCTTCTGGTGTGAGTTTTCAGCCAGGAATTCATATGCATTTTGTACTGTGCAGAATGTAGCTACCTGCTCAGGGGTTGTGTCATAGAATCACCTTTCCTGCATGAGTTTATTGCAACATTCATTGTTTGACTAAGTTCTTTAGGGTTGGTTTTGGAAGGTCTTTCAACTTTGGCCAAATCCCGCTTTGTACGAAATTTTTTCACAGCGCTGTTTCTAAGTGTCCACAAAGAGTGCTGCTTGAAACTGTCCACATGCACATCTCCCATACTGCTGTGCCCGTTTCACTACCTGGTTTTTGGTATCCTCTTATTTCTTTGAAATGACAAGCCTTCCTTTTGCATGCTACACACACCTTGTAGCAGTTTCAGTTTGCAGCATGTTGGTGCTCTCAAAACGCTGTGTAACGTGTGTAGAGTGTGTCACTCTCCAGCACTGAATACAAAAGTTAGAGCTCCTTTCACCACACCCACGCAAGGACAGTTTTTTTTGAAAGTCCTACTTCAGGTCACTTGGAAATGCAAGGTTTTCATCGAGAATATGAAGTCAATCATGGTTTTGCACTCTGCAACCAATAGAAATGTCCTTTTGTACATACCTGACTGAATTTCACTGCAAAATGCCCTTCGTCTCTGGTTTCCTGAAAGTTCTCAGCACATTAGGAGAAAGAGCGTGTTTGTGCAAGAGTGATGCAGTGGGCGTTTTCCTGGATTTCAAGTGATTTGGGAAACATACTCCTTAGTTTTCAACATTGTCGAAGAAAGAACATGAGGCTTGCAAGAGTTTGAAACAATGCATCCCAAAACGTATTCCAGCAGTGAAATCACACATTTCTATAAAGACATTGAAGGAGAAAGAAAAGCCTAGTGGCTGAGTGTTCTTTCAGAGAGAAACACATGCATTTGATCCTTCTGGAGTGAGTTTTCAGCCAGGAATTCATATGCAGTTTGTACTGTGCAGAATGTAGTAACCTGCTCAGGGGTTGTGTCATAGAAGCACCTTTCCTGCAGGAGCTTATTACAACATTCATTCTTTGGCTAAGTTGTTTAAGGTTGGCTTTCGAAGGTGTTTCAACTTGGGGGAAATACCGCTTTGTACGAAATTTTTACACAGCGCTGTTTCCAAGTGTCCAAAAAGAGTGCTGCTTGAAACTGTCCACATGCACATCTCCCATACTGCTGTGCTCATTTCACTACCTGGATTTAGGTTTCCTCTTCTTCTTTGAAATGACAAGCCTTCTTTCTGCATGCTACACACACATTGTAGCAGTTTCAGCTTGAAGCATGTTGGTGCTCTCAAAATGCTGTGTAACGTATGTAGAGTATGTCACTCTCCAGCACTGAATACACAACTTAGAGCTACTTTCACCCCAGACACGCAAACACATCTTTTTGTGAAACTGCTACTTCAGGTCACTTGGAAATGCAACGTTTTCATCGAGAATATGAAGTCAATCATGGTTTTGCACTCTGTAACCAATAGAAATGTTCTTTTGCACATACCCGTCTGAATTTCACTGCATAATGCCCTTCGTCTCTGGTTTCCTGAACGTTCTCAACACATTAGGAGAAAGAGCGTGTTTGAGCAAGAGTGATGCAGTGTGCGTTTTCCTGGATTTCATGTGATTTGGGAATCATACTCTTTACTTTTCCACATTGTCTAAGAAACAACATGAGGCTTGTATCAGATTGAAACAATGCATCCAAAAACGTATTTCAGCAGTGAAAACACCAGTTTCTATAAAGACTTTGAAGGAGCAAGGAAATGCCTAGTGGCTGAAGTTTTTTTCAGAGAGAAACAAACACATTTCATCCTTCTGCAGTGAGTTTTCAGCCTGGAATTCATATGTATTTTGTAATGTGCAGAATGTTGCTACCTGCTTGGGACTTGTGTCATAGAAGCACCTTTCCTGCACGAGCTTATTGCAACATTCATTGTATGATTAAGTTCTTTTGAGTTGGTTTTGGAAGGTCTTTCAACTTTGGCCAAATCCCGCTTCGTACGAAATTTTTTCACAGCGCTGTTTCCAAGTGTCCACAAAGAGTGCTGCTTGAAACTGTCCACATGCACATCTCCCATACTGCTGTGCTCGTTTCACTACCTGGTTTTTGGTTTCCTCTTATTTCTTTGAAATGACAAGCCTTCTTCCTGCATGCTACACACACCTTGTAGCAGTTTCAGTTTGCAGCATGTTGGCTCTCTCAAAACGCAGTGTAACCTACGTGGAGTGTGTCACTCTCCAGTACTGAATACACAGCTTAGAGCTCTTTTCACCACACCCGCGCAAAGGCAGTTTTTTTTGAAAGTCCTACTTCAGGTCACTTGGAAATGCAACG
Source organism: Miniopterus natalensis (assembly GCF_054644295.1). NCBI lineage: Eukaryota > Metazoa > Chordata > Mammalia > Chiroptera > Miniopteridae > Miniopterus > Miniopterus natalensis. The sequence goes on from NC_142099.1 coordinate 39,969,979, forward strand.
TTTTCATCGAGAATATGAAGTCAATCATGGTTTTGCACTCTGTAACCAATAGAAATGTCCTTTTGCACATACCCGTCTGAATTTCACTGCAAAATGCCCTTTGTCTCTGGTTTCCTGAACGTTCTCAACACATTAGGAGAAAGCGTTTTTGAGCAAGAGTGATGCAGTGTGCGTTTTCCTGGATTTCAAGTGATTTGGGAAACATACTCTTTACTTTTCCACATTGTCGCAGAAAGAACATGAGGCTTGCAAGAGTTTGAAACAATGCATCCCAAAACGTATTTCAGCAGTGAAAACACACCTTTCTATAAAGACTTTGAAGGAGCAAGGATAAGCCGAGTGTTCTTTCAGAGAGAAACACATGCATTTCATCCTTCTGGAGTGAGTTTTCAGCCAGGAATTCATATGCAGTTTGTACTGTGCAGAATGTAGTAACCTGCTCAGGGGTTGTGTCATAGAAGCACCTTTCCTGCAGGAGCTTATTACAACATTCATTGTTTGGCTCAGTTCTTTAGGGTTGGTTTTGGAAGGTCTTTCAACTTTGGCCAAATCCCGCTTCGTACGAAATTTTTTCACAGCGCTGTCTCCAAGTGTCCACAAAGAGTGCTGCTTGAAACTGTCCACATGCACATCTTCCAAACTGGTGTGCTCGTTTCACTACCTGCATTTGGTTTCCACTTCTTTCTTTGAAATGACAAGCCTTCTTTCTGCATGCTACACACACCTTGTAGCAGTTTCAGCTTGAAGCATGTTGTGCTCTCAAAACGCTGTGTAAATTCTGTACAGTGTGTTACTCTCCAGCACTGAATACACTACTTAGAGCTGCCTAAACCACAGACACGCAAACACATCTTTTTGTGAAAGTCCTACTTCAGGTCACTTGGAAATGTAAGGTTTTCATGGAGAACATGAGGTCAATCATGGTTTTGCACTCTGCAACCAGTAGAAATGTCCTTTTGTACATAGCCCTCTGAAATTCACATCGAAATACCCTTCTTTTCTGGCTTCTTGAATGTTCTCAACACATTAGGAGAAAGATCGTGTTTGAGCAAGAGTGATGTAGTGTGCGTTTTCCTGGATTTCAAGTGATTTGGGAAACATATAGTCCTTGCTTTTCCACATTGTGTAAGAAACAACATGAGGCTTGCAAGGGATTGAAACAATGCATCCCAAAACGTATTCCAGCAGTGAAAACACATGTTTCTACAAAGACTTTGAAGGAGCAAGCAAAAGCCTAGTGGCAGAGTGTTCTTTCAGAGAGAAACACATGCATTTCATCCTTCTGGAGTGAGTTTTCAGCCTGGAATTCATTTGCATTTTGTACTGTGCAGAATGTAGCTACCTGCTCGGGGCTTGTCTCATAGAAGCCCCTTTCCTGCAGGAGCTTGTTGCAACATTCATTGTTTGGCTCAGTTCTTTAGGGTTGGTTTTGGAAGGTCTTTCAACTTTGGCCAAATCCCGCTTCGTACGAAATTTTTTCACAGCGCTGTCTCCAAGTGTCCACAAAGAGCTGCTGCTTGAAACTGTCCACATGCACATCTTCCAAACTGGTGTGCTCATTTCACTACCTGCATTTTGGTTTCCACTTCTTTCTTTGAAATGACAAGCCTTCTTTCTGCATGCTACACACACCTTGTAGCAGTTTCAGCTTGAAGCATGTTGTGCTCTCAAAACGCTGTGTAAATTCTGTGCAGTGTGTTACTCTCCAGCACTGAATACACTACTTAGAGCTGCCTAAACCACAGACACGCAAACACATCTTTTTGTGAAAGTCCTACTTCAGGTCACTTGGAAATGTAAGGTTTTCATGGAGAACATGAGGTCAATCATGGTTTTGCACTCTGCAACCAGTAGAAATGTCCTTTTGTACATAGCCACCTGAAATTCACATCAAAATACCCTTCTTTTCTGGTTTCTTGAATGTTCTCAACACATTAGGAGAAAGATCGTGTTTGAGCAAGAGTGATGTAGTGTGCGTTTTCCTGGATTTCAAGTGATTTGGGAAACATATAGTCCTTGCTTTTCCACATTGTGTAAGAAACAACATGAGGCTTGCAAGGGATTGAAACAATGCATCCCAAAACGTATTCCAGCAGTGAAAACACATGTTTCTACAAAGACTTTGAAGGAGCAAGCAAAAGCCTAGTGGCAGAGTGTTCTTTCAGAGAGAAACACATGCATTTCATCCTTCTGGAGTGAGTTTTCAGCCTGGAATTCATTTGCATTTTGTACTGTGCAGAATGTAGCTACCTGCTCGGGGCTTGTCTCATAGAAGCCCCTTTCCTGCAGGAGCTTGTTGCAACATTCATTGTTTGGCTCAGTTCTTTAGGGTTGGTTTTGGAAGGTCTTTCAACTTTGGCCAAATCCCGCTTCGTACGAAATTTTTTCACAGCGCTGTCTCCAAGTGTCCACAAAGAGCTGCTGCTTGAAACTGTCCACATGCACATCTTCCAAACTGGTGTGCTCATTTCACTACCTGCATTTTGGTTTCCACTTCTTTCTTTGAAATGACAAGCCTTCTTTCTGCATGCTACACACACCTTGTAGCAGTTTCAGCTTGAAGCATGTTGTGCTCTCAAAACGCTGTGTAAATTCTGTACAGTGTGTTACTCTCCAGCACTGAATACACTACTTAGAGCTGCCTAAACCACAGACACGCAAACACATCTTTTTGTGAAAGTCCTACTTCAGGTCACTTGGAAATGTAAGGTTTTCATGGAGAACATGAGGTCAATCATGGTTTTGCACTCTGCAACCAGTAGAAATGTCCTTTTGTACATAGCCACCTGAAATTCACATCAAAATACCCTTCTTTTCTGGTTTCTTGAATGTTCTCAACACATTAGGAGAAAGATCGTGTTTGAGCAAGAGTGATGTAGTGTGCGTTTTCCTGGATTTCAAGTGATTTGGGAAACATATAGTCCTTGCTTTTCCACATTGTGTAAGAAACAACATGAGGCTTGCAAGGGATTGAAACAATGCATCCCAAAACGTATTCCAGCAGTGAAAACACATGTTTCTACAAAGACTTTGAAGGAGCAAGCAAAAGCCTAGTGGCAGAGTGTTCTTTCAGAGAGAAACACATGCATTTCATCCTTCTGGAGTGAGTTTTCAGCCTGGAATTCATTTGCATTTTGTACTGTGCAGAATGTAGCTACCTGCTCGGGGCTTGTCTCATAGAAGCCCCTTTCCTGCAGGAGCTTGTTGCAACATTCATTGTTTGGCTCAGTTCTTTAGGGTTGGTTTTGGAAGGTCTTTCAACTTTGGCCAAATCCCGCTTCGTACGAAATTTTTTCACAGCGCTGTCTCCAAGTGTCCACAAAGAGCTGCTGCTTGAAACTGTCCACATGCACATCTTCCAAACTGGTGTGCTCATTTCACTACCTGCATTTTGGTTTCCACTTCTTTCTTTGAAATGACAAGCCTTCTTTCTGCATGCTACACACACCTTGTAGCAGTTTCAGCTTGAAGCATGTTGTGCTCTCAAAACGCTGTGTAAATTCTGTACAGTGTGTTACTCTCCAGCACTGAATACACTACTTAGAGCTGCCTAAACCACAGACACGCAAACACATCTTTTTGTGAAAGTCCTACTTCAGGTCACTTGGAAATGTAAGGTTTTCATGGAGAACATGAGGTCAATCATGGTTTTGCACTCTGCAACCAGTAGAAATGTCCTTTTGTACATAGCCACCTGAAATTCACATCAAAATACCCTTCTTTTCTGGTTTCTTGAATGTTCTCAACACATTAGGAGAAAGATCGTGTTTGAGCAAGAGTGATGTAGTGTGCGTTTTCCTGGATTTCAAGTGATTTGGGAAACATATAGTCCTTGCTTTTCCACATTGTGTAAGAAACAACATGAGGCTTGCAAGGGATTGAAACAATGCATCCCAAAACGTATTCCAGCAGTGAAAACACATGTTTCTACAAAGACTTTGAAGGAGCAAGCAAAAGCCTAGTGGCAGAGTGTTCTTTCAGAGAGAAACACATGCATTTCATCCTTCTGGAGTGAGTTTTCAGCCTGGAATTCATTTGCATTTTGTACTGTGCAGAATGTAGCTACCTGCTCGGGGCTTGTCTCATAGAAGCCCCTTTCCTGCAGGAGCTTGTTGCAACATTCATTGTTTGGCTCAGTTCTTTAGGGTTGGTTTTGGAAGGTCTTTCAACTTTGGCCAAATCCCGCTTCGTACGAAATTTTTTCACAGCGCTGTCTCCAAGTGTCCACAAAGAGCTGCTGCTTGAAACTGTCCACATGCACATCTTCCAAACTGGTGTGCTCATTTCACTACCTGCATTTTGGTTTCCACTTCTTTCTTTGAAATGACAAGCCTTCTTTCTGCATGCTACACACACCTTGTAGCAGTTTCAGCTTGAAGCATGTTGTGCTCTCAAAACGCTGTGTAAATTCTGTACAGTGTGTTACTCTCCAGCACTGAATACACTACTTAGAGCTGCCTAAACCACAGACACGCAAACACATCTTTTTGTGAAAGTCCTACTTCAGGTCACTTGGAAATGTAAGGTTTTCATGGAGAACATGAGGTCAATCATGGTTTTGCACTCTGCAACCAGTAGAAATGTCCTTTTGTACATAGCCACCTGAAATTCACATCAAAATACCCTTCTTTTCTGGTTTCTTGAATGTTCTCAACACATTAGGAGAAAGATCGTGTTTGAGCAAGAGTGATGTAGTGTGCGTTTTCCTGGATTTCAAGTGATTTGGGAAACATATAGTCCTTGCTTTTCCACATTGTGTAAGAAACAACATGAGGCTTGCAAGGGATTGAAACAATGCATCCCAAAACGTATTCCAGCAGTGAAAACACATGTTTCTACAAAGACTTTGAAGGAGCAAGCAAAAGCCTAGTGGCAGAGTGTTCTTTCAGAGAGAAACACATGCATTTCATCCTTCTGGAGTGAGTTTTCAGCCTGGAATTCATTTGCATTTTGTACTGTGCAGAATGTAGCTACCTGCTCGGGGCTTGTCTCATAGAAGCCCCTTTCCTGCAGGAGCTTGTTGCAACATTCATTGTTTGGCTCAGTTCTTTAGGGTTGGTTTTGGAAGGTCTTTCAACTTTGGCCAAATCCCGCTTCGTACGAAATTTTTTCACAGCGCTGTCTCCAAGTGTCCACAAAGAGCTGCTGCTTGAAACTGTCCACATGCACATCTTCCAAACTGGTGTGCTCATTTCACTACCTGCATTTTGGTTTCCACTTCTTTCTTTGAAATGACAAGCCTTCTTTCTGCATGCTACACACACCTTGTAGCAGTTTCAGCTTGAAGCATGTTGTGCTCTCAAAACGCTGTGTAAATTCTGTACAGTGTGTTACTCTCCAGCACTGAATACACTACTTAGAGCTGCCTAAACCACAGACACGCAAACACATCTTTTTGTGAAAGTCCTACTTCAGGTCACTTGGAAATGTAAGGTTTTCATGGAGAACATGAGGTCAATCATGGTTTTGCACTCTGCAACCAGTAGAAATGTCCTTTTGTACATAGCCACCTGAAATTCACATCAAAATACCCTTCTTTTCTGGTTTCTTGAATGTTCTCAACACATTAGGAGAAAGATCGTGTTTGAGCAAGAGTGATGTAGTGTGCGTTTTCCTGGATTTCAAGTGATTTGGGAAACATATAGTCCTTGCTTTTCCACATTGTGTAAGAAACAACATGAGGCTTGCAAGGGATTGAAACAATGCATCCCAAAACGTATTCCAGCAGTGAAAACACATGTTTCTACAAAGACTTTGAAGGAGCAAGCAAAAGCCTAGTGGCAGAGTGTTCTTTCAGAGAGAAACACATGCATTTCATCCTTCTGGAGTGAGTTTTCAGCCTGGAATTCATTTGCATTTTGTACTGTGCAGAATGTAGCTACCTGCTCGGGGCTTGTCTCATAGAAGCCCCTTTCCTGCAGGAGCTTGTTGCAACATTCATTGTTTGGCTCAGTTCTTTAGGGTTGGTTTTGGAAGGTCTTTCAACTTTGGCCAAATCCCGCTTCGTACGAAATTTTTTCACAGCGCTGTCTCCAAGTGTCCACAAAGAGCTGCTGCTTGAAACTGTCCACATGCACATCTTCCAAACTGGTGTGCTCATTTCACTACCTGCATTTTGGTTTCCACTTCTTTCTTTGAAATGACAAGCCTTCTTTCTGCATGCTACACACACCTTGTAGCAGTTTCAGCTTGAAGCATGTTGTGCTCTCAAAACGCTGTGTAAATTCTGTACAGTGTGTTACTCTCCAGCACTGAATACACTACTTAGAGCTGCCTAAACCACAGACACGCAAACACATCTTTTTGTGAAAGTCCTACTTCAGGTCACTTGGAAATGTAAGGTTTTCATGGAGAACATGAGGTCAATCATGGTTTTGCACTCTGCAACCAGTAGAAATGTCCTTTTGTACATAGCCACCTGAAATTCACATCAAAATACCCTTCTTTTCTGGTTTCTTGAATGTTCTCAACACATTAGGAGAAAGATCGTGTTTGAGCAAGAGTGATGTAGTGTGCGTTTTCCTGGATTTCAAGTGATTTGGGAAACATATAGTCCTTGCTTTTCCACATTGTGTAAGAAACAACATGAGGCTTGCAAGGGATTGAAACAATGCATCCCAAAACGTATTCCAGCAGTGAAAACACATGTTTCTACAAAGACTTTGAAGGAGCAAGCAAAAGCCTAGTGGCAGAGTGTTCTTTCAGAGAGAAACACATGCATTTCATCCTTCTGGAGTGAGTTTTCAGCCTGGAATTCATTTGCATTTTGTACTGTGCAGAATGTAGCTACCTGCTCGGGGCTTGTCTCATAGAAGCCCCTTTCCTGCAGGAGCTTGTTGCAACATTCATTGTTTGGCTCAGTTCTTTAGGGTTGGTTTTGGAAGGTCTTTCAACTTTGGCCAAATCCCGCTTCGTACGAAATTTTTTCACAGCGCTGTCTCCAAGTGTCCACAAAGAGCTGCTGCTTGAAACTGTCCACATGCACATCTTCCAAACTGGTGTGCTCATTTCACTACCTGCATTTTGGTTTCCACTTCTTTCTTTGAAATGACAAGCCTTCTTTCTGCATGCTACACACACCTTGTAGCAGTTTCAGCTTGAAGCATGTTGTGCTCTCAAAACGCTGTGTAAATTCTGTACAGTGTGTTACTCTCCAGCACTGAATACACTACTTAGAGCTGCCTAAACCACAGACACGCAAACACATCTTTTTGTGAAAGTCCTACTTCAGGTCACTTGGAAATGTAAGGTTTTCATGGAGAACATGAGGTCAATCATGGTTTTGCACTCTGCAACCAGTAGAAATGTCCTTTTGTACATAGCCACCTGAAATTCACATCAAAATACCCTTCTTTTCTGGTTTCTTGAATGTTCTCAACACATTAGGAGAAAGATCGTGTTTGAGCAAGAGTGATGTAGTGTGCGTTTTCCTGGATTTCAAGTGATTTGGGAAACATATAGTCCTTGCTTTTCCACATTGTGTAAGAAACAACATGAGGCTTGCAAGGGATTGAAACAATGCATCCCAAAACGTATTCCAGCAGTGAAAACACATGTTTCTACAAAGACTTTGAAGGAGCAAGCAAAAGCCTAGTGGCAGAGTGTTCTTTCAGAGAGAAACACATGCATTTCATCCTTCTGGAGTGAGTTTTCAGCCTGGAATTCATTTGCATTTTGTACTGTGCAGAATGTAGCTACCTGCTCGGGGCTTGTCTCATAGAAGCCCCTTTCCTGCAGGAGCTTGTTGCAACATTCATTGTTTGGCTCAGTTCTTTAGGGTTGGTTTTGGAAGGTCTTTCAACTTTGGCCAAATCCCGCTTCGTACGAAATTTTTTCACAGCGCTGTCTCCAAGTGTCCACAAAGAGCTGCTGCTTGAAACTGTCCACATGCACATCTTCCAAACTGGTGTGCTCATTTCACTACCTGCATTTTGGTTTCCACTTCTTTCTTTGAAATGACAAGCCTTCTTTCTGCATGCTACACACACCTTGTAGCAGTTTCAGCTTGAAGCATGTTGTGCTCTCAAAACGCTGTGTAAATTCTGTGCAGTGTGTTACTCTCCAGCACTGAATACACTACTTAGAGCTGCCTAAACCACAGACACGCAAACACATCTTTTTGTGAAAGTCCTACTTCAGGTCACTTGGAAATGTAAGGTTTTCATGGAGAACATGAGGTCAATCATGGTTTTGCACTCTGCAACCAGTAGAAATGTCCTTTTGTACATAGCCACCTGAAATTCACATCAAAATACCCTTCTTTTCTGGTTTCTTGAATGTTCTCAACACATTAGGAGAAAGATCGTGTTTGAGCAAGAGTGATGTAGTGTGCGTTTTCCTGGATTTCAAGTGATTTGGGAAACATATAGTCCTTGCTTTTCCACATTGTGTAAGAAACAACATGAGGCTTGCAAGGGATTGAAACAATGCATCCCAAAACGTATTCCAGCAGTGAAAACACATGTTTCTACAAAGACTTTGAAGGAGCAAGCAAAAGCCTAGTGGCAGAGTGTTCTTTCAGAGAGAAACACATGCATTTCATCCTTCTGGAGTGAGTTTTCAGCCTGGAATTCATTTGCATTTTGTACTGTGCAGAATGTAGCTACCTGCTCGGGGCTTGTCTCATAGAAGCCCCTTTCCTGCAGGAGCTTGTTGCAACATTCATTGTTTGGCTCAGTTCTTTAGGGTTGGTTTTGGAAGGTCTTTCAACTTTGGCCAAATCCCGCTTCGTACGAAATTTTTTCACAGCGCTGTCTCCAAGTGTCCACAAAGAGCTGCTGCTTGAAACTGTCCACATGCACATCTTCCAAACTGGTGTGCTCATTTCACTACCTGCATTTTGGTTTCCACTTCTTTCTTTGAAATGACAAGCCTTCTTTCTGCATGCTACACACACCTTGTAGCAGTTTCAGCTTGAAGCATGTTGTGCTCTCAAAACGCTGTGTAAATTCTGTGCAGTGTGTTACTCTCCAGCACTGAATACACTACTTAGAGCTGCCTAAACCACAGACACGCAAACACATCTTTTTGTGAAAGTCCTACTTCAGGTCACTTGGAAATGTAAGGTTTTCATGGAGAACATGAGGTCAATCATGGTTTTGCACTCTGCAACCAGTAGAAATGTCCTTTTGTACATAGCCACCTGAAATTCACATCAAAATACCCTTCTTTTCTGGTTTCTTGAATGTTCTCAACACATTAGGAGAAAGATCGTGTTTGAGCAAGAGTGATGTAGTGTGCGTTTTCCTGGATTTCAAGTGATTTGGGAAACATATAGTCCTTGCTTTTCCACATTGTGTAAGAAACAACATGAGGCTTGCAAGGGATTGAAACAATGCATCCCAAAACGTATTCCAGCAGTGAAAACACATGTTTCTACAAAGACTTTGAAGGAGCAAGCAAAAGCCTAGTGGCAGAGTGTTCTTTCAGAGAGAAACACATGCATTTCATCCTTCTGGAGTGAGTTTTCAGCCTGGAATTCATTTGCATTTTGTACTGTGCAGAATGTAGCTACCTGCTCGGGGCTTGTCTCATAGAAGCCCCTTTCCTGCAGGAGCTTGTTGCAACATTCATTGTTTGGCTCAGTTCTTTAGGGTTGGTTTTGGAAGGTCTTTCAACTTTGGCCAAATCCCGCTTCGTACGAAATTTTTTCACAGCGCTGTCTCCAAGTGTCCACAAAGAGCTGCTGCTTGAAACTGTCCACATGCACATCTTCCAAACTGGTGTGCTCATTTCACTACCTGCATTTTGGTTTCCACTTCTTTCTTTGAAATGACAAGCCTTCTTTCTGCATGCTACACACACCTTGTAGCAGTTTCAGCTTGAAGCATGTTGTGCTCTCAAAACGCTGTGTAAATTCTGTGCAGTGTGTTACTCTCCAGCACTGAATACACTACTTAGAGCTGCCTAAACCACAGACACGCAAACACATCTTTTTGTGAAAGTCCTACTTCAGGTCACTTGGAAATGTAAGGTTTTCATGGAGAACATGAGGTCAATCATGGTTTTGCACTCTGCAACCAGTAGAAATGTCCTTTTGTACATAGCCACCTGAAATTCACATCAAAATACCCTTCTTTTCTGGTTTCTTGAATGTTCTCAACACATTAGGAGAAAGATCGTGTTTGAGCAAGAGTGATGTAGTGTGCGTTTTCCTGGATTTCAAGTGATTTGGGAAACATATAGTCCTTGCTTTTCCACATTGTGTAAGAAACAACATGAGGCTTGCAAGGGATTGAAACAATGCATCCCAAAACGTATTCCAGCAGTGAAAACACATGTTTCTACAAAGACTTTGAAGGAGCAAGCAAAAGCCTAGTGGCAGAGTGTTCTTTCAGAGAGAAACACATGCATTTCATCCTTCTGGAGTGAGTTTTCAGCCTGGAATTCATTTGCATTTTGTACTGTGCAGAATGTAGCTACCTGCTCGGGGCTTGTCTCATAGAAGCCCCTTTCCTGCAGGAGCTTGTTGCAACATTCATTGTTTGGCTCAGTTCTTTAGGGTTGGTTTTGGAAGGTCTTTCAACTTTGGCCAAATCCCGCTTCGTACGAAATTTTTTCACAGCGCTGTCTCCAAGTGTCCACAAAGAGCTGCTGCTTGAAACTGTCCACATGCACATCTTCCAAACTGGTGTGCTCATTTCACTACCTGCATTTTGGTTTCCACTTCTTTCTTTGAAATGACAAGCCTTCTTTCTGCATGCTACACACACCTTGTAGCAGTTTCAGCTTGAAGCATGTTGTGCTCTCAAAACGCTGTGTAAATTCTGTACAGTGTGTTACTCTCCAGCACTGAATACACTACTTAGAGCTGCCTAAACCACAGACACGCAAACACATCTTTTTGTGAAAGTCCTACTTCAGGTCACTTGGAAATGTAAGGTTTTCATGGAGAACATGAGGTCAATCATGGTTTTGCACTCTGCAACCAGTAGAAATGTCCTTTTGTACATAGCCCTCTGAAATTCACATCAAAATACCCTTCTTTTCTGGTTTCTTGAATGTTCTCAACACATTAGGAGAAAGATCGTGTTTGAGCAAGAGTGATGTAGTGTGCGTTTTCCTGGATTTCAAGTGATTTGGGAAACATATAGTCCTTGCTTTTCCACATTGTGTAAGAAACAACATGAGGCTTGCAAGGGATTGAAACAATGCATCCCAAAACGTATTCCAGCAGTGAAAACACATGTTTCTACAAAGACTTTGAAGGAGCAAGCAAAAGCCTAGTGGCAGAGTGTTCTTTCAGAGAGAAACACATGCATTTCATCCTTCTGGAGTGAGTTTTCAGCCTGGAATTCATTTGCATTTTGTACTGTGCAGAATGTAGCTACCTGCTCGGGGCTTGTCTCATAGAAGCCCCTTTCCTGCAGGAGCTTGTTGCAACATTCATTGTTTGGCTCAGTTCTTTAGGGTTGGTTTTGGAAGGTCTTTCAACTTTGGCCAAATCCCGCTTCGTACGAAATTTTTTCACAGCGCTGTCTCCAAGTGTCCACAAAGAGCTGCTGCTTGAAACTGTCCACATGCACATCTTCCAAACTGGTGTGCTCATTTCACTACCTGCATTTTGGTTTCCACTTCTTTCTTTGAAATGACAAGCCTTCTTTCTGCATGCTACACACACCTTGTAGCAGTTTCAGCTTGAAGCATGTTGTGCTCTCAAAACGCTGTGTAAATTCTGTGCAGTGTGTTACTCTCCAGCACTGAATACACTACTTAGAGCTGCCTAAACCACAGACACGCAAACACATCTTTTTGTGAAAGTCCTACTTCAGGTCACTTGGAAATGTAAGGTTTTCATGGAGAACATGAGGTCAATCATGGTTTTGCACTCTGCAACCAGTAGAAATGTCCTTTTGTACATAGCCCTCTGAAATTCACATCAAAATACCCTTCTTTTCTGGTTTCTTGAATGTTCTCAACACATTAGGAGAAAGATCGTGTTTGAGCAAGAGTGATGTAGTGTGCGTTTTCCTGGATTTCAAGTGATTTGGGAAACATATAGTCCTTGCTTTTCCACATTGTGTAAGAAACAACATGAGGCTTGCAAGGGATTGAAACAATGCATCCCAAAACGTATTCCAGCAGTGAAAACACATGTTTCTACAAAGACTTTGAAGGAGCAAGCAAAAGCCTAGTGGCAGAGTGTTCTTTCAGAGAGAAACACATGCATTTCATCCTTCTGGAGTGAGTTTTCAGCCTGGAATTCATTTGCATTTTGTACTGTGCAGAATGTAGCTACCTGCTCGGGGCTTGTCTCATAGAAGCCCCTTTCCTGCAGGAGCTTGTTGCAACATTCATTGTTTGGCTCAGTTCTTTAGGGTTGGTTTTGGAAGGTCTTTCAACTTTGGCCAAATCCCGCTTCGTACGAAATTTTTTCACAGCGCTGTCTCCAAGTGTCCACAAAGAGCTGCTGCTTGAAACTGTCCACATGCACATCTTCCAAACTGGTGTGCTCATTTCACTACCTGCATTTTGGTTTCCACTTCTTTCTTTGAAATGACAAGCCTTCTTTCTGCATGCTACACACACCTTGTAGCAGTTTCAGCTTGAAGCATGTTGTGCTCTCAAAACGCTGTGTAAATTCTGTGCAGTGTGTTACTCTCCAGCACTGAATACACTACTTAGAGCTGCCTAAACCACAGACACGCAAACACATCTTTTTGTGAAAGTCCTACTTCAGGTCACTTGGAAATGTAAGGTTTTCATGGAGAACATGAGGTCAATCATGGTTTTGCACTCTGCAACCAGTAGAAATGTCCTTTTGTACATAGCCACCTGAAATTCACATCAAAATACCCTTCTTTTCTGGTTTCTTGAATGTTCTCAACACATTAGGAGAAAGATCGTGTTTGAGCAAGAGTGATGTAGTGTGCGTTTTCCTGGATTTCAAGTGATTTGGGAAACATATAGTCCTTGCTTTTCCACATTGTGTAAGAAACAACATGAGGCTTGCAAGGGATTGAAACAATGCATCCCAAAACGTATTCCAGCAGTGAAAACACATGTTTCTACAAAGACTTTGAAGGAGCAAGCAAAAGCCTAGTGGCAGAGTGTTCTTTCAGAGAGAAACACATGCATTTCATCCTTCTGGAGTGAGTTTTCAGCCTGGAATTCATTTGCATTTTGTACTGTGCAGAATGTAGCTACCTGCTCGGGGCTTGTCTCATAGAAGCCCCTTTCCTGCAGGAGCTTGTTGCAACATTCATTGTTTGGCTCAGTTCTTTAGGGTTGGTTTTGGAAGGTCTTTCAACTTTGGCCAAATCCCGCTTCGTACGAAATTTTTTCACAGCGCTGTCTCCAAGTGTCCACAAAGAGCTGCTGCTTGAAACTGTCCACATGCACATCTTCCAAACTGGTGTGCTCATTTCACTACCTGCATTTTGGTTTCCACTTCTTTCTTTGAAATGACAAGCCTTCTTTCTGCATGCTACACACACCTTGTAGCAGTTTCAGCTTGAAGCATGTTGTGCTCTCAAAACGCTGTGTAAATTCTGTGCAGTGTGTTACTCTCCAGCACTGAATACACTACTTAGAGCTGCCTAAACCACAGACACGCAAACACATCTTTTTGTGAAAGTCCTACTTCAGGTCACTTGGAAATGTAAGGTTTTCATGGAGAACATGAGGTCAATCATGGTTTTGCACTCTGCAACCAGTAGAAATGTCCTTTTGTACATAGCCACCTGAAATTCACATCAAAATACCCTTCTTTTCTGGTTTCTTGAATGTTCTCAACACATTAGGAGAAAGATCGTGTTTGAGCAAGAGTGATGTAGTGTGCGTTTTCCTGGATTTCAAGTGATTTGGGAAACATATAGTCCTTGCTTTTCCACATTGTGTAAGAAACAACATGAGGCTTGCAAGGGATTGAAACAATGCATCCCAAAACGTATTCCAGCAGTGAAAACACATGTTTCTACAAAGACTTTGAAGGAGCAAGCAAAAGCCTAGTGGCAGAGTGTTCTTTCAGAGAGAAACACATGCATTTCATCCTTCTGGAGTGAGTTTTCAGCCTGGAATTCATTTGCATTTTGTACTGTGCAGAATGTAGCTACCTGCTCGGGGCTTGTCTCATAGAAGCCCCTTTCCTGCAGGAGCTTGTTGCAACATTCATTGTTTGGCTCAGTTCTTTAGGGTTGGTTTTGGAAGGTCTTTCAACTTTGGCCAAATCCCGCTTCGTACGAAATTTTTTCACAGCGCTGTCTCCAAGTGTCCACAAAGAGCTGCTGCTTGAAACTGTCCACATGCACATCTTCCAAACTGGTGTGCTCATTTCACTACCTGCATTTTGGTTTCCACTTCTTTCTTTGAAATGACAAGCCTTCTTTCTGCATGCTACACACACCTTGTAGCAGTTTCAGCTTGAAGCATGTTGTGCTCTCAAAACGCTGTGTAAATTCTGTGCAGTGTGTTACTCTCCAGCACTGAATACACTACTTAGAGCTGCCTAAACCACAGACACGCAAACACATCTTTTTGTGAAAGTCCTACTTCAGGTCACTTGGAAATGTAAGGTTTTCATGGAGAACATGAGGTCAATCATGGTTTTGCACTCTGCAACCAGTAGAAATGTCCTTTTGTACATAGCCCTCTGAAATTCACATCAAAATACCCTTCTTTTCTGGTTTCTTGAATGTTCTCAACACATTAGGAGAAAGATCGTGTTTGAGCAAGAGTGATGTAGTGTGCGTTTTCCTGGATTTCAAGTGATTTGGGAAACATATAGTCCTTGCTTTTCCACATTGTGTAAGAAACAACATGAGGCTTGCAAGGGATTGAAACAATGCATCCCAAAACGTATTCCAGCAGTGAAAACACATGTTTCTACAAAGACTTTGAAGGAGCAAGCAAAAGCCTAGTGGCAGAGTGTTCTTTCAGAGAGAAACACATGCATTTCATCCTTCTGGAGTGAGTTTTCAGCCTGGAATTCATTTGCATTTTGTACTGTGCAGAATGTAGCTACCTGCTCGGGGCTTGTCTCATAGAAGCCCCTTTCCTGCAGGAGCTTGTTGCAACATTCATTGTTTGGCTCAGTTCTTTAGGGTTGGTTTTGGAAGGTCTTTCAACTTTGGCCAAATCCCGCTTCGTACGAAATTTTTTCACAGCGCTGTCTCCAAGTGTCCACAAAGAGCTGCTGCTTGAAACTGTCCACATGCACATCTTCCAAACTGGTGTGCTCATTTCACTACCTGCATTTTGGTTTCCACTTCTTTCTTTGAAATGACAAGCCTTCTTTCTGCATGCTACACACACCTTGTAGCAGTTTCAGCTTGAAGCATGTTGTGCTCTCAAAACGCTGTGTAAATTCTGTGCAGTGTGTTACTCTCCAGCACTGAATACACTACTTAGAGCTGCCTAAACCACAGACACGCAAACACATCTTTTTGTGAAAGTCCTACTTCAGGTCACTTGGAAATGTAAGGTTTTCATGGAGAACATGAGGTCAATCATGGTTTTGCACTCTGCAACCAGTAGAAATGTCCTTTTGTACATAGCCCTCTGAAATTCACATCAAAATACCCTTCTTTTCTGGTTTCTTGAATGTTCTCAACACATTAGGAGAAAGATCGTGTTTGAGCAAGAGTGATGTAGTGTGCGTTTTCCTGGATTTCAAGTGATTTGGGAAACATATAGTCCTTGCTTTTCCACATTGTGTAAGAAACAACATGAGGCTTGCAAGGGATTGAAACAATGCATCCCAAAACGTATTCCAGCAGTGAAAACACATGTTTCTACAAAGACTTTGAAGGAGCAAGCAAAAGCCTAGTGGCAGAGTGTTCTTTCAGAGAGAAACACATGCATTTCATCCTTCTGGAGTGAGTTTTCAGCCTGGAATTCATTTGCATTTTGTACTGTGCAGAATGTAGCTACCTGCTCGGGGCTTGTCTCATAGAAGCCCCTTTCCTGCAGGAGCTTGTTGCAACATTCATTGTTTGGCTCAGTTCTTTAGGGTTGGTTTTGGAAGGTCTTTCAACTTTGGCCAAATCCCGCTTCGTACGAAATTTTTTCACAGCGCTGTCTCCAAGTGTCCACAAAGAGCTGCTGCTTGAAACTGTCCACATGCACATCTTCCAAACTGGTGTGCTCATTTCACTACCTGCATTTTGGTTTCCACTTCTTTCTTTGAAATGACAAGCCTTCTTTCTGCATGCTACACACACCTTGTAGCAGTTTCAGCTTGAAGCATGTTGTGCTCTCAAAACGCTGTGTAAATTCTGTGCAGTGTGTTACTCTCCAGCACTGAATACACTACTTAGAGCTGCCTAAACCACAGACACGCAAACACATCTTTTTGTGAAAGTCCTACTTCAGGTCACTTGGAAATGTAAGGTTTTCATGGAGAACATGAGGTCAATCATGGTTTTGCACTCTGCAACCAGTAGAAATGTCCTTTTGTACATAGCCACCTGAAATTCACATCAAAATACCCTTCTTTTCTGGTTTCTTGAATGTTCTCAACACATTAGGAGAAAGATCGTGTTTGAGCAAGAGTGATGTAGTGTGCGTTTTCCTGGATTTCAAGTGATTTGGGAAACATATAGTCCTTGCTTTTCCACATTGTGTAAGAAACAACATGAGGCTTGCAAGGGATTGAAACAATGCATCCCAAAACGTATTCCAGCAGTGAAAACACATGTTTCTACAAAGACTTTGAAGGAGCAAGCAAAAGCCTAGTGGCAGAGTGTTCTTTCAGAGAGAAACACATGCATTTCATCCTTCTGGAGTGAGTTTTCAGCCTGGAATTCATTTGCATTTTGTACTGTGCAGAATGTAGCTACCTGCTCGGGGCTTGTCTCATAGAAGCCCCTTTCCTGCAGGAGCTTGTTGCAACATTCATTGTTTGGCTCAGTTCTTTAGGGTTGGTTTTGGAAGGTCTTTCAACTTTGGCCAAATCCCGCTTCGTACGAAATTTTTTCACAGCGCTGTCTCCAAGTGTCCACAAAGAGCTGCTGCTTGAAACTGTCCACATGCACATCTTCCAAACTGGTGTGCTCATTTCACTACCTGCATTTTGGTTTCCACTTCTTTCTTTGAAATGACAAGCCTTCTTTCTGCATGCTACACACACCTTGTAGCAGTTTCAGCTTGAAGCATGTTGTGCTCTCAAAACGCTGTGTAAATTCTGTGCAGTGTGTTACTCTCCAGCACTGAATACACTACTTAGAGCTGCCTAAACCACAGACACGCAAACACATCTTTTTGTGAAAGTCCTACTTCAGGTCACTTGGAAATGTAAGGTTTTCATGGAGAACATGAGGTCAATCATGGTTTTGCACTCTGCAACCAGTAGAAATGTCCTTTTGTACATAGCCCTCTGAAATTCACATCAAAATACCCTTCTTTTCTGGTTTCTTGAATGTTCTCAACACATTAGGAGAAAGATCGTGTTTGAGCAAGAGTGATGTAGTGTGCGTTTTCCTGGATTTCAAGTGATTTGGGAAACATATAGTCCTTGCTTTTCCACATTGTGTAAGAAACAACATGAGGCTTGCAAGGGATTGAAACAATGCATCCCAAAACGTATTCCAGCAGTGAAAACACATGTTTCTACAAAGACTTTGAAGGAGCAAGCAAAAGCCTAGTGGCAGAGTGTTCTTTCAGAGAGAAACACATGCATTTCATCCTTCTGGAGTGAGTTTTCAGCCTGGAATTCATTTGCATTTTGTACTGTGCAGAATGTAGCTACCTGCTCGGGGCTTGTCTCATAGAAGCCCCTTTCCTGCAGGAGCTTGTTGCAACATTCATTGTTTGGCTCAGTTCTTTAGGGTTGGTTTTGGAAGGTCTTTCAACTTTGGCCAAATCCCGCTTCGTACGAAATTTTTTCACAGCGCTGTCTCCAAGTGTCCACAAAGAGCTGCTGCTTGAAACTGTCCACATGCACATCTTCCAAACTGGTGTGCTCATTTCACTACCTGCATTTTGGTTTCCACTTCTTTCTTTGAAATGACAAGCCTTCTTTCTGCATGCTACACACACCTTGTAGCAGTTTCAGCTTGAAGCATGTTGTGCTCTCAAAACGCTGTGTAAATTCTGTGCAGTGTGTTACTCTCCAGCACTGAATACACTACTTAGAGCTGCCTAAACCACAGACACGCAAACACATCTTTTTGTGAAAGTCCTACTTCAGGTCACTTGGAAATGTAAGGTTTTCATGGAGAACATGAGGTCAATCATGGTTTTGCACTCTGCAACCAGTAGAAATGTCCTTTTGTACATAGCCCTCTGAAATTCACATCAAAATACCCTTCTTTTCTGGTTTCTTGAATGTTCTCAACACATTAGGAGAAAGATCGTGTTTGAGCAAGAGTGATGTAGTGTGCGTTTTCCTGGATTTCAAGTGATTTGGGAAACATATAGTCCTTGCTTTTCCACATTGTGTAAGAAACAACATGAGGCTTGCAAGGGATTGAAACAATGCATCCCAAAACGTATTCCAGCAGTGAAAACACATGTTTCTACAAAGACTTTGAAGGAGCAAGCAAAAGCCTAGTGGCAGAGTGTTCTTTCAGAGAGAAACACATGCATTTCATCCTTCTGGAGTGAGTTTTCAGCCTGGAATTCATTTGCATTTTGTACTGTGCAGAATGTAGCTACCTGCTCGGGGCTTGTCTCATAGAAGCCCCTTTCCTGCAGGAGCTTGTTGCAACATTCATTGTTTGGCTCAGTTCTTTAGGGTTGGTTTTGGAAGGTCTTTCAACTTTGGCCAAATCCCGCTTCGTACGAAATTTTTTCACAGCGCTGTCTCCAAGTGTCCACAAAGAGCTGCTGCTTGAAACTGTCCACATGCACATCTTCCAAACTGGTGTGCTCATTTCACTACCTGCATTTTGGTTTCCACTTCTTTCTTTGAAATGACAAGCCTTCTTTCTGCATGCTACACACACCTTGTAGCAGTTTCAGCTTGAAGCATGTTGTGCTCTCAAAACGCTGTGTAAATTCTGTGCAGTGTGTTACTCTCCAGCACTGAATACACTACTTAGAGCTGCCTAAACCACAGACACGCAAACACATCTTTTTGTGAAAGTCCTACTTCAGGTCACTTGGAAATGTAAGGTTTTCATGGAGAACATGAGGTCAATCATGGTTTTGCACTCTGCAACCAGTAGAAATGTCCTTTTGTACATAGCCCTCTGAAATTCACATCAAAATACCCTTCTTTTCTGGTTTCTTGAATGTTCTCAACACATTAGGAGAAAGATCGTGTTTGAGCAAGAGTGATGTAGTGTGCGTTTTCCTGGATTTCAAGTGATTTGGGAAACATATAGTCCTTGCTTTTCCACATTGTGTAAGAAACAACATGAGGCTTGCAAGGGATTGAAACAATGCATCCCAAAACGTATTCCAGCAGTGAAAACACATGTTTCTACAAAGACTTTGAAGGAGCAAGCAAAAGCCTAGTGGCAGAGTGTTCTTTCAGAGAGAAACACATGCATTTCATCCTTCTGGAGTGAGTTTTCAGCCTGGAATTCATTTGCATTTTGTACTGTGCAGAATGTAGCTACCTGCTCGGGGCTTGTCTCATAGAAGCCCCTTTCCTGCAGGAGCTTGTTGCAACATTCATTGTTTGGCTCAGTTCTTTAGGGTTGGTTTTGGAAGGTCTTTCAACTTTGGCCAAATCCCGCTTCGTACGAAATTTTTTCACAGCGCTGTCTCCAAGTGTCCACAAAGAGCTGCTGCTTGAAACTGTCCACATGCACATCTTCCAAACTGGTGTGCTCATTTCACTACCTGCATTTTGGTTTCCACTTCTTTCTTTGAAATGACAAGCCTTCTTTCTGCATGCTACACACACCTTGTAGCAGTTTCAGCTTGAAGCATGTTGTGCTCTCAAAACGCTGTGTAAATTCTGTGCAGTGTGTTACTCTCCAGCACTGAATACACTACTTAGAGCTGCCTAAACCACAGACACGCAAACACATCTTTTTGTGAAAGTCCTACTTCAGGTCACTTGGAAATGTAAGGTTTTCATGGAGAACATGAGGTCAATCATGGTTTTGCACTCTGCAACCAGTAGAAATGTCCTTTTGTACATAGCCACCTGAAATTCACATCAAAATACCCTTCTTTTCTGGTTTCTTGAATGTTCTCAACACATTAGGAGAAAGATCGTGTTTGAGCAAGAGTGATGTAGTGTGCGTTTTCCTGGATTTCAAGTGATTTGGGAAACATATAGTCCTTGCTTTTCCACATTGTGTAAGAAACAACATGAGGCTTGCAAGGGATTGAAACAATGCATCCCAAAACGTATTCCAGCAGTGAAAACACATGTTTCTACAAAGACTTTGAAGGAGCAAGCAAAAGCCTAGTGGCAGAGTGTTCTTTCAGAGAGAAACACATGCATTTCATCCTTCTGGAGTGAGTTTTCAGCCTGGAATTCATTTGCATTTTGTACTGTGCAGAATGTAGCTACCTGCTCGGGGCTTGTCTCATAGAAGCCCCTTTCCTGCAGGAGCTTGTTGCAACATTCATTGTTTGGCTCAGTTCTTTAGGGTTGGTTTTGGAAGGTCTTTCAACTTTGGCCAAATCCCGCTTCGTACGAAATTTTTTCACAGCGCTGTCTCCAAGTGTCCACAAAGAGCTGCTGCTTGAAACTGTCCACATGCACATCTTCCAAACTGGTGTGCTCATTTCACTACCTGCATTTTGGTTTCCACTTCTTTCTTTGAAATGACAAGCCTTCTTTCTGCATGCTACACACACCTTGTAGCAGTTTCAGCTTGAAGCATGTTGTGCTCTCAAAACGCTGTGTAAATTCTGTGCAGTGTGTTACTCTCCAGCACTGAATACACTACTTAGAGCTGCCTAAACCACAGACACGCAAACACATCTTTTTGTGAAAGTCCTACTTCAGGTCACTTGGAAATGTAAGGTTTTCATGGAGAACATGAGGTCAATCATGGTTTTGCACTCTGCAACCAGTAGAAATGTCCTTTTGTACATAGCCCTCTGAAATTCACATCAAAATACCCTTCTTTTCTGGTTTCTTGAATGTTCTCAACACATTAGGAGAAAGATCGTGTTTGAGCAAGAGTGATGTAGTGTGCGTTTTCCTGGATTTCAAGTGATTTGGGAAACATATAGTCCTTGCTTTTCCACATTGTGTAAGAAACAACATGAGGCTTGCAAGGGATTGAAACAATGCATCCCAAAACGTATTCCAGCAGTGAAAACACATGTTTCTACAAAGACTTTGAAGGAGCAAGCAAAAGCCTAGTGGCAGAGTGTTCTTTCAGAGAGAAACACATGCATTTCATCCTTCTGGAGTGAGTTTTCAGCCTGGAATTCATTTGCATTTTGTACTGTGCAGAATGTAGCTACCTGCTCGGGGCTTGTCTCATAGAAGCCCCTTTCCTGCAGGAGCTTGTTGCAACATTCATTGTTTGGCTCAGTTCTTTAGGGTTGGTTTTGGAAGGTCTTTCAACTTTGGCCAAATCCCGCTTCGTACGAAATTTTTTCACAGCGCTGTCTCCAAGTGTCCACAAAGAGCTGCTGCTTGAAACTGTCCACATGCACATCTTCCAAACTGGTGTGCTCATTTCACTACCTGCATTTTGGTTTCCACTTCTTTCTTTGAAATGACAAGCCTTCTTTCTGCATGCTACACACACCTTGTAGCAGTTTCAGCTTGAAGCATGTTGTGCTCTCAAAACGCTGTGTAAATTCTGTGCAGTGTGTTACTCTCCAGCACTGAATACACTACTTAGAGCTGCCTAAACCACAGACACGCAAACACATCTTTTTGTGAAAGTCCTACTTCAGGTCACTTGGAAATGTAAGGTTTTCATGGAGAACATGAGGTCAATCATGGTTTTGCACTCTGCAACCAGTAGAAATGTCCTTTTGTACATAGCCACCTGAAATTCACATCAAAATACCCTTCTTTTCTGGTTTCTTGAATGTTCTCAACACATTAGGAGAAAGATCGTGTTTGAGCAAGAGTGATGTAGTGTGCGTTTTCCTGGATTTCAAGTGATTTGGGAAACATATAGTCCTTGCTTTTCCACATTGTGTAAGAAACAACATGAGGCTTGCAAGGGATTGAAACAATGCATCCCAAAACGTATTCCAGCAGTGAAAACACATGTTTCTACAAAGACTTTGAAGGAGCAAGCAAAAGCCTAGTGGCAGAGTGTTCTTTCAGAGAGAAACACATGCATTTCATCCTTCTGGAGTGAGTTTTCAGCCTGGAATTCATTTGCATTTTGTACTGTGCAGAATGTAGCTACCTGCTCGGGGCTTGTCTCATAGAAGCCCCTTTCCTGCAGGAGCTTGTTGCAACATTCATTGTTTGGCTCAGTTCTTTAGGGTTGGTTTTGGAAGGTCTTTCAACTTTGGCCAAATCCCGCTTCGTACGAAATTTTTTCACAGCGCTGTCTCCAAGTGTCCACAAAGAGCTGCTGCTTGAAACTGTCCACATGCACATCTTCCAAACTGGTGTGCTCATTTCACTACCTGCATTTTGGTTTCCACTTCTTTCTTTGAAATGACAAGCCTTCTTTCTGCATGCTACACACACCTTGTAGCAGTTTCAGCTTGAAGCATGTTGTGCTCTCAAAACGCTGTGTAAATTCTGTGCAGTGTGTTACTCTCCAGCACTGAATACACTACTTAGAGCTGCCTAAACCACAGACACGCAAACACATCTTTTTGTGAAAGTCCTACTTCAGGTCACTTGGAAATGTAAGGTTTTCATGGAGAACATGAGGTCAATCATGGTTTTGCACTCTGCAACCAGTAGAAATGTCCTTTTGTACATAGCCACCTGAAATTCACATCAAAATACCCTTCTTTTCTGGTTTCTTGAATGTTCTCAACACATTAGGAGAAAGATCGTGTTTGAGCAAGAGTGATGTAGTGTGCGTTTTCCTGGATTTCAAGTGATTTGGGAAACATATAGTCCTTGCTTTTCCACATTGTGTAAGAAACAACATGAGGCTTGCAAGGGATTGAAACAATGCATCCCAAAACGTATTCCAGCAGTGAAAACACATGTTTCTACAAAGACTTTGAAGGAGCAAGCAAAAGCCTAGTGGCAGAGTGTTCTTTCAGAGAGAAACACATGCATTTCATCCTTCTGGAGTGAGTTTTCAGCCTGGAATTCATTTGCATTTTGTACTGTGCAGAATGTAGCTACCTGCTCGGGGCTTGTCTCATAGAAGCCCCTTTCCTGCAGGAGCTTGTTGCAACATTCATTGTTTGGCTCAGTTCTTTAGGGTTGGTTTTGGAAGGTCTTTCAACTTTGGCCAAATCCCGCTTCGTACGAAATTTTTTCACAGCGCTGTCTCCAAGTGTCCACAAAGAGCTGCTGCTTGAAACTGTCCACATGCACATCTTCCAAACTGGTGTGCTCATTTCACTACCTGCATTTTGGTTTCCACTTCTTTCTTTGAAATGACAAGCCTTCTTTCTGCATGCTACACACACCTTGTAGCAGTTTCAGCTTGAAGCATGTTGTGCTCTCAAAACGCTGTGTAAATTCTGTGCAGTGTGTTACTCTCCAGCACTGAATACACTACTTAGAGCTGCCTAAACCACAGACACGCAAACACATCTTTTTGTGAAAGTCCTACTTCAGGTCACTTGGAAATGTAAGGTTTTCATGGAGAACATGAGGTCAATCATGGTTTTGCACTCTGCAACCAGTAGAAATGTCCTTTTGTACATAGCCCTCTGAAATTCACATCAAAATACCCTTCTTTTCTGGTTTCTTGAATGTTCTCAACACATTAGGAGAAAGATCGTGTTTGAGCAAGAGTGATGTAGTGTGCGTTTTCCTGGATTTCAAGTGATTTGGGAAACATATAGTCCTTGCTTTTCCACATTGTGTAAGAAACAACATGAGGCTTGCAAGGGATTGAAACAATGCATCCCAAAACGTATTCCAGCAGTGAAAACACATGTTTCTACAAAGACTTTGAAGGAGCAAGCAAAAGCCTAGTGGCAGAGTGTTCTTTCAGAGAGAAACACATGCATTTCATCCTTCTGGAGTGAGTTTTCAGCCTGGAATTCATTTGCATTTTGTACTGTGCAGAATGTAGCTACCTGCTCGGGGCTTGTCTCATAGAAGCCCCTTTCCTGCAGGAGCTTGTTGCAACATTCATTGTTTGGCTCAGTTCTTTAGGGTTGGTTTTGGAAGGTCTTTCAACTTTGGCCAAATCCCGCTTCGTACGAAATTTTTTCACAGCGCTGTCTCCAAGTGTCCACAAAGAGCTGCTGCTTGAAACTGTCCACATGCACATCTTCCAAACTGGTGTGCTCATTTCACTACCTGCATTTTGGTTTCCACTTCTTTCTTTGAAATGACAAGCCTTCTTTCTGCATGCTACACACACCTTGTAGCAGTTTCAGCTTGAAGCATGTTGTTCTCTCAAAACGCTGTGTAAATTCTGTGCAGTGTGTTACTCTCCAGCACTGAATACACTACTTAGAGCTGCCTAAACCACAGACACGCAAACACATCTTTTTGTGAAAGTCCTACTTCAGGTCACTTGGAAATGTAAGGTTTTCATGGAGAACATGAGGTCAATCATGGTTTTGCACTCTGCAACCAGTAGAAATGTCCTTTTGTACATAGCCACCTGAAATTCACATCAAAATACCCTTCTTTTCTGGTTTCTTGAATGTTCTCAACACATTAGGAGAAAGATCGTGTTTGAGCAAGAGTGATGTAGTGTGCGTTTTCCTGGATTTCAAGTGATTTGGGAAACATATAGTCCTTGCTTTTCCACATTGTGTAAGAAACAACATGAGGCTTGCAAGGGATTGAAACAATGCATCCCAAAACGTATTCCAGCAGTGAAAACACATGTTTCTACAAAGACTTTGAAGGAGCAAGCAAAAGCCTAGTGGCAGAGTGTTCTTTCAGAGAGAAACACATGCATTTCATCCTTCTGGAGTGAGTTTTCAGCCTGGAATTCATTTGCATTTTGTACTGTGCAGAATGTAGCTACCTGCTCGGGGCTTGTCTCATAGAAGCCCCTTTCCTGCAGGAGCTTGTTGCAACATTCATTGTTTGGCTCAGTTCTTTAGGGTTGGTTTTGGAAGGTCTTTCAACTTTGGCCAAATCCCGCTTCGTACGAAATTTTTTCACAGCGCTGTCTCCAAGTGTCCACAAAGAGCTGCTGCTTGAAACTGTCCACATGCACATCTTCCAAACTGGTGTGCTCATTTCACTACCTGCATTTTGGTTTCCACTTCTTTCTTTGAAATGACAAGCCTTCTTTCTGCATGCTACACACACCTTGTAGCAGTTTCAGCTTGAAGCATGTTGTGCTCTCAAAACGCTGTGTAAATTCTGTGCAGTGTGTTACTCTCCAGCACTGAATACACTACTTAGAGCTGCCTAAACCACAGACACGCAAACACATCTTTTTGTGAAAGTCCTACTTCAGGTCACTTGGAAATGTAAGGTTTTCATGGAGAACATGAGGTCAATCATGGTTTTGCACTCTGCAACCAGTAGAAATGTCCTTTTGTACATAGCCCTCTGAAATTCACATCAAAATACCCTTCTTTTCTGGTTTCTTGAATGTTCTCAACACATTAGGAGAAAGATCGTGTTTGAGCAAGAGTGATGTAGTGTGCGTTTTCCTGGATTTCAAGTGATTTGGGAAACATATAGTCCTTGCTTTTCCACATTGTGTAAGAAACAACATGAGGCTTGCAAGGGATTGAAACAATGCATCCCAAAACGTATTCCAGCAGTGAAAACACATGTTTCTACAAAGACTTTGAAGGAGCAAGCAAAAGCCTAGTGGCAGAGTGTTCTTTCAGAGAGAAACACATGCATTTCATCCTTCTGGAGTGAGTTTTCAGCCTGGAATTCATTTGCATTTTGTACTGTGCAGAATGTAGCTACCTGCTCGGGGCTTGTCTCATAGAAGCCCCTTTCCTGCAGGAGCTTGTTGCAACATTCATTGTTTGGCTCAGTTCTTTAGGGTTGGTTTTGGAAGGTCTTTCAACTTTGGCCAAATCCCGCTTCGTACGAAATTTTTTCACAGCGCTGTCTCCAAGTGTCCACAAAGAGCTGCTGCTTGAAACTGTCCACATGCACATCTTCCAAACTGGTGTGCTCATTTCACTACCTGCATTTTGGTTTCCACTTCTTTCTTTGAAATGACAAGCCTTCTTTCTGCATGCTACACACACCTTGTAGCAGTTTCAGCTTGAAGCATGTTGTGCTCTCAAAACGCTGTGTAAATTCTGTGCAGTGTGTTACTCTCCAGCACTGAATACACTACTTAGAGCTGCCTAAACCACAGACACGCAAACACATCTTTTTGTGAAAGTCCTACTTCAGGTCACTTGGAAATGTAAGGTTTTCATGGAGAACATGAGGTCAATCATGGTTTTGCACTCTGCAACCAGTAGAAATGTCCTTTTGTACATAGCCACCTGAAATTCACATCAAAATACCCTTCTTTTCTGGTTTCTTGAATGTTCTCAACACATTAGGAGAAAGATCGTGTTTGAGCAAGAGTGATGTAGTGTGCGTTTTCCTGGATTTCAAGTGATTTGGGAAACATATAGTCCTTGCTTTTCCACATTGTGTAAGAAACAACATGAGGCTTGCAAGGGATTGAAACAATGCATCCCAAAACGTATTCCAGCAGTGAAAACACATGTTTCTACAAAGACTTTGAAGGAGCAAGCAAAAGCCTAGTGGCAGAGTGTTCTTTCAGAGAGAAACACATGCATTTCATCCTTCTGGAGTGAGTTTTCAGCCTGGAATTCATTTGCATTTTGTACTGTGCAGAATGTAGCTACCTGCTCGGGGCTTGTCTCATAGAAGCCCCTTTCCTGCAGGAGCTTGTTGCAACATTCATTGTTTGGCTCAGTTCTTTAGGGTTGGTTTTGGAAGGTCTTTCAACTTTGGCCAAATCCCGCTTCGTACGAAATTTTTTCACAGCGCTGTCTCCAAGTGTCCACAAAGAGCTGCTGCTTGAAACTGTCCACATGCACATCTTCCAAACTGGTGTGCTCATTTCACTACCTGCATTTTGGTTTCCACTTCTTTCTTTGAAATGACAAGCCTTCTTTCTGCATGCTACACACACCTTGTAGCAGTTTCAGCTTGAAGCATGTTGTGCTCTCAAAACGCTGTGTAAATTCTGTGCAGTGTGTTACTCTCCAGCACTGAATACACTACTTAGAGCTGCCTAAACCACAGACACGCAAACACATCTTTTTGTGAAAGTCCTACTTCAGGTCACTTGGAAATGTAAGGTTTTCATGGAGAACATGAGGTCAATCATGGTTTTGCACTCTGCAACCAGTAGAAATGTCCTTTTGTACATAGCCACCTGAAATTCACATCAAAATACCCTTCTTTTCTGGTTTCTTGAATGTTCTCAACACATTAGGAGAAAGATCGTGTTTGAGCAAGAGTGATGTAGTGTGCGTTTTCCTGGATTTCAAGTGATTTGGGAAACATATAGTCCTTGCTTTTCCACATTGTGTAAGAAACAACATGAGGCTTGCAAGGGATTGAAACAATGCATCCCAAAACGTATTCCAGCAGTGAAAACACATGTTTCTACAAAGACTTTGAAGGAGCAAGCAAAAGCCTAGTGGCAGAGTGTTCTTTCAGAGAGAAACACATGCATTTCATCCTTCTGGAGTGAGTTTTCAGCCTGGAATTCATTTGCATTTTGTACTGTGCAGAATGTAGCTACCTGCTCGGGGCTTGTCTCATAGAAGCCCCTTTCCTGCAGGAGCTTGTTGCAACATTCATTGTTTGGCTCAGTTCTTTAGGGTTGGTTTTGGAAGGTCTTTCAACTTTGGCCAAATCCCGCTTCGTACGAAATTTTTTCACAGCGCTGTCTCCAAGTGTCCACAAAGAGCTGCTGCTTGAAACTGTCCACATGCACATCTTCCAAACTGGTGTGCTCATTTCACTACCTGCATTTTGGTTTCCACTTCTTTCTTTGAAATGACAAGCCTTCTTTCTGCATGCTACACACACCTTGTAGCAGTTTCAGCTTGAAGCATGTTGTGCTCTCAAAACGCTGTGTAAATTCTGTGCAGTGTGTTACTCTCCAGCACTGAATACACTACTTAGAGCTGCCTAAACCACAGACACGCAAACACATCTTTTTGTGAAAGTCCTACTTCAGGTCACTTGGAAATGTAAGGTTTTCATGGAGAACATGAGGTCAATCATGGTTTTGCACTCTGCAACCAGTAGAAATGTCCTTTTGTACATAGCCCTCTGAAATTCACATCAAAATACCCTTCTTTTCTGGTTTCTTGAATGTTCTCAACACATTAGGAGAAAGATCGTGTTTGAGCAAGAGTGATGTAGTGTGCGTTTTCCTGGATTTCAAGTGATTTGGGAAACATATAGTCCTTGCTTTTCCACATTGTGTAAGAAACAACATGAGGCTTGCAAGGGATTGAAACAATGCATCCCAAAACGTATTCCAGCAGTGAAAACACATGTTTCTACAAAGACTTTGAAGGAGCAAGCAAAAGCCTAGTGGCAGAGTGTTCTTTCAGAGAGAAACACATGCATTTCATCCTTCTGGAGTGAGTTTTCAGCCTGGAATTCATTTGCATTTTGTACTGTGCAGAATGTAGCTACCTGCTCGGGGCTTGTCTCATAGAAGCCCCTTTCCTGCAGGAGCTTGTTGCAACATTCATTGTTTGGCTCAGTTCTTTAGGGTTGGTTTTGGAAGGTCTTTCAACTTTGGCCAAATCCCGCTTCGTACGAAATTTTTTCACAGCGCTGTCTCCAAGTGTCCACAAAGAGCTGCTGCTTGAAACTGTCCACATGCACATCTTCCAAACTGGTGTGCTCATTTCACTACCTGCATTTTGGTTTCCACTTCTTTCTTTGAAATGACAAGCCTTCTTTCTGCATGCTACACACACCTTGTAGCAGTTTCAGCTTGAAGCATGTTGTTCTCTCAAAACGCTGTGTAAATTCTGTGCAGTGTGTTACTCTCCAGCACTGAATACACTACTTAGAGCTGCCTAAACCACAGACACGCAAACACATCTTTTTGTGAAAGTCCTACTTCAGGTCACTTGGAAATGTAAGGTTTTCATGGAGAACATGAGGTCAATCATGGTTTTGCACTCTGCAACCAGTAGAAATGTCCTTTTGTACATAGCCCTCTGAAATTCACATCAAAATACCCTTCTTTTCTGGTTTCTTGAATGTTCTCAACACATTAGGAGAAAGATCGTGTTTGAGCAAGAGTGATGTAGTGTGCGTTTTCCTGGATTTCAAGTGATTTGGGAAACATATAGTCCTTGCTTTTCCACATTGTGTAAGAAACAACATGAGGCTTGCAAGGGATTGAAACAATGCATCCCAAAACGTATTCCAGCAGTGAAAACACATGTTTCTACAAAGACTTTGAAGGAGCAAGCAAAAGCCTAGTGGCAGAGTGTTCTTTCAGAGAGAAACACATGCATTTCATCCTTCTGGAGTGAGTTTTCAGCCTGGAATTCATTTGCATTTTGTACTGTGCAGAATGTAGCTACCTGCTCGGGGCTTGTCTCATAGAAGCCCCTTTCCTGCAGGAGCTTGTTGCAACATTCATTGTTTGGCTCAGTTCTTTAGGGTTGGTTTTGGAAGGTCTTTCAACTTTGGCCAAATCCCGCTTCGTACGAAATTTTTTCACAGCGCTGTCTCCAAGTGTCCACAAAGAGCTGCTGCTTGAAACTGTCCACATGCACATCTTCCAAACTGGTGTGCTCATTTCACTACCTGCATTTTGGTTTCCACTTCTTTCTTTGAAATGACAAGCCTTCTTTCTGCATGCTACACACACCTTGTAGCAGTTTCAGCTTGAAGCATGTTGTGCTCTCAAAACGCTGTGTAAATTCTGTGCAGTGTGTTACTCTCCAGCACTGAATACACTACTTAGAGCTGCCTAAACCACAGACACGCAAACACATCTTTTTGTGAAAGTCCTACTTCAGGTCACTTGGAAATGTAAGGTTTTCATGGAGAACATGAGGTCAATCATGGTTTTGCACTCTGCAACCAGTAGAAATGTCCTTTTGTACATAGCCACCTGAAATTCACATCAAAATACCCTTCTTTTCTGGTTTCTTGAATGTTCTCAACACATTAGGAGAAAGATCGTGTTTGAGCAAGAGTGATGTAGTGTGCGTTTTCCTGGATTTCAAGTGATTTGGGAAACATATAGTCCTTGCTTTTCCACATTGTGTAAGAAACAACATGAGGCTTGCAAGGGATTGAAACAATGCATCCCAAAACGTATTCCAGCAGTGAAAACACATGTTTCTACAAAGACTTTGAAGGAGCAAGCAAAAGCCTAGTGGCAGAGTGTTCTTTCAGAGAGAAACACATGCATTTCATCCTTCTGGAGTGAGTTTTCAGCCTGGAATTCATTTGCATTTTGTACTGTGCAGAATGTAGCTACCTGCTCGGGGCTTGTCTCATAGAAGCCCCTTTCCTGCAGGAGCTTGTTGCAACATTCATTGTTTGGCTCAGTTCTTTAGGGTTGGTTTTGGAAGGTCTTTCAACTTTGGCCAAATCCCGCTTCGTACGAAATTTTTTCACAGCGCTGTCTCCAAGTGTCCACAAAGAGCTGCTGCTTGAAACTGTCCACATGCACATCTTCCAAACTGGTGTGCTCATTTCACTACCTGCATTTTGGTTTCCACTTCTTTCTTTGAAATGACAAGCCTTCTTTCTGCATGCTACACACACCTTGTAGCAGTTTCAGCTTGAAGCATGTTGTGCTCTCAAAACGCTGTGTAAATTCTGTGCAGTGTGTTACTCTCCAGCACTGAATACACTACTTAGAGCTGCCTAAACCACAGACACGCAAACACATCTTTTTGTGAAAGTCCTACTTCAGGTCACTTGGAAATGTAAGGTTTTCATGGAGAACATGAGGTCAATCATGGTTTTGCACTCTGCAACCAGTAGAAATGTCCTTTTGTACATAGCCACCTGAAATTCACATCAAAATACCCTTCTTTTCTGGTTTCTTGAATGTTCTCAACACATTAGGAGAAAGATCGTGTTTGAGCAAGAGTGATGTAGTGTGCGTTTTCCTGGATTTCAAGTGATTTGGGAAACATATAGTCCTTGCTTTTCCACATTGTGTAAGAAACAACATGAGGCTTGCAAGGGATTGAAACAATGCATCCCAAAACGTATTCCAGCAGTGAAAACACATGTTTCTACAAAGACCTTGAAGGAGCAAGCAAAAGCCTAGTGGCAGAGTGTTCTTTCAGAGAGAAACACATGCATTTCATCCTTCTGGAGTGAGTTTTCAGCCTGGAATTCATTTGCATTTTGTACTGTGCAGAATGTAGCTACCTGCTCGGGGCTTGTCTCATAGAAGCCCCTTTCCTGCAGGAGCTTGTTGCAACATTCATTGTTTGGCTCAGTTCTTTAGGGTTGGTTTTGGAAGGTCTTTCAACTTTGGCCAAATCCCGCTTCGTACGAAATTTTTTCACAGCGCTGTCTCCAAGTGTCCACAAAGAGCTGCTGCTTGAAACTGTCCACATGCACATCTTCCAAACTGGTGTGCTCATTTCACTACCTGCATTTTGGTTTCCACTTCTTTCTTTGAAATGACAAGCCTTCTTTCTGCATGCTACACACACCTTGTAGCAGTTTCAGCTTGAAGCATGTTGTGCTCTCAAAACGCTGTGTAAATTCTGTACAGTGTGTTACTCTCCAGCACTGAATACACTACTTAGAGCTGCCTAAACCACAGACACGCAAACACATCTTTTTGTGAAAGTCCTACTTCAGGTCACTTGGAAATGTAAGGTTTTCATGGAGAACATGAGGTCAATCATGGTTTTGCACTCTGCAACCAGTAGAAATGTCCTTTTGTACATAGCCACCTGAAATTCACATCAAAATACCCTTCTTTTCTGGTTTCTTGAATGTTCTCAACACATTAGGAGAAAGATCGTGTTTGAGCAAGAGTGATGTAGTGTGCGTTTTCCTGGATTTCAAGTGATTTGGGAAACATATAGTCCTTGCTTTTCCACATTGTGTAAGAAACAACATGAGGCTTGCAAGGGATTGAAACAATGCATCCCAAAACGTATTCCAGCAGTGAAAACACATGTTTCTACAAAGACTTTGAAGGAGCAAGCAAAAGCCTAGTGGCAGAGTGTTCTTTCAGAGAGAAACACATGCATTTCATCCTTCTGGAGTGAGTTTTCAGCCTGGAATTCATTTGCATTTTGTACTGTGCAGAATGTAGCTACCTGCTCGGGGCTTGTCTCATAGAAGCCCCTTTCCTGCAGGAGCTTGTTGCAACATTCATTGTTTGGCTCAGTTCTTTAGGGTTGGTTTTGGAAGGTCTTTCAACTTTGGCCAAATCCCGCTTCGTACGAAATTTTTTCACAGCGCTGTCTCCAAGTGTCCACAAAGAGCTGCTGCTTGAAACTGTCCACATGCACATCTTCCAAACTGGTGTGCTCATTTCACTACCTGCATTTTGGTTTCCACTTCTTTCTTTGAAATGACAAGCCTTCTTTCTGCATGCTACACACACCTTGTAGCAGTTTCAGCTTGAAGCATGTTGTGCTCTCAAAACGCTGTGTAAATTCTGTGCAGTGTGTTACTCTCCAGCACTGAATACACTACTTAGAGCTGCCTAAACCACAGACACGCAAACACATCTTTTTGTGAAAGTCCTACTTCAGGTCACTTGGAAATGTAAGGTTTTCATGGAGAACATGAGGTCAATCATGGTTTTGCACTCTGCAACCAGTAGAAATGTCCTTTTGTACATAGCCCTCTGAAATTCACATCAAAATACCCTTCTTTTCTGGTTTCTTGAATGTTCTCAACACATTAGGAGAAAGATCGTGTTTGAGCAAGAGTGATGTAGTGTGCGTTTTCCTGGATTTCAAGTGATTTGGGAAACATATAGTCCTTGCTTTTCCACATTGTGTAAGAAACAACATGAGGCTTGCAAGGGATTGAAACAATGCATCCCAAAACGTATTCCAGCAGTGAAAACACATGTTTCTACAAAGACTTTGAAGGAGCAAGCAAAAGCCTAGTGGCAGAGTGTTCTTTCAGAGAGAAACACATGCATTTCATCCTTCTGGAGTGAGTTTTCAGCCTGGAATTCATTTGCATTTTGTACTGTGCAGAATGTAGCTACCTGCTCGGGGCTTGTCTCATAGAAGCCCCTTTCCTGCAGGAGCTTGTTGCAACATTCATTGTTTGGCTCAGTTCTTTAGGGTTGGTTTTGGAAGGTCTTTCAACTTTGGCCAAATCCCGCTTCGTACGAAATTTTTTCACAGCGCTGTCTCCAAGTGTCCACAAAGAGCTGCTGCTTGAAACTGTCCACATGCACATCTTCCAAACTGGTGTGCTCATTTCACTACCTGCATTTTGGTTTCCACTTCTTTCTTTGAAATGACAAGCCTTCTTTCTGCATGCTACACACACCTTGTAGCAGTTTCAGCTTGAAGCATGTTGTGCTCTCAAAACGCTGTGTAAATTCTGTGCAGTGTGTTACTCTCCAGCACTGAATACACTACTTAGAGCTGCCTAAACCACAGACACGCAAACACATCTTTTTGTGAAAGTCCTACTTCAGGTCACTTGGAAATGTAAGGTTTTCATGGAGAACATGAGGTCAATCATGGTTTTGCACTCTGCAACCAGTAGAAATGTCCTTTTGTACATAGCCACCTGAAATTCACATCAAAATACCCTTCTTTTCTGGTTTCTTGAATGTTCTCAACACATTAGGAGAAAGATCGTGTTTGAGCAAGAGTGATGTAGTGTGCGTTTTCCTGGATTTCAAGTGATTTGGGAAACATATAGTCCTTGCTTTTCCACATTGTGTAAGAAACAACATGAGGCTTGCAAGGGATTGAAACAATGCATCCCAAAACGTATTCCAGCAGTGAAAACACATGTTTCTACAAAGACTTTGAAGGAGCAAGCAAAAGCCTAGTGGCAGAGTGTTCTTTCAGAGAGAAACACATGCATTTCATCCTTCTGGAGTGAGTTTTCAGCCTGGAATTCATTTGCATTTTGTACTGTGCAGAATGTAGCTACCTGCTCGGGGCTTGTCTCATAGAAGCCCCTTTCCTGCAGGAGCTTGTTGCAACATTCATTGTTTGGCTCAGTTCTTTAGGGTTGGTTTTGGAAGGTCTTTCAACTTTGGCCAAATCCCGCTTCGTACGAAATTTTTTCACAGCGCTGTCTCCAAGTGTCCACAAAGAGCTGCTGCTTGAAACTGTCCACATGCACATCTTCCAAACTGGTGTGCTCATTTCACTACCTGCATTTTGGTTTCCACTTCTTTCTTTGAAATGACAAGCCTTCTTTCTGCATGCTACACACACCTTGTAGCAGTTTCAGCTTGAAGCATGTTGTGCTCTCAAAACGCTGTGTAAATTCTGTGCAGTGTGTTACTCTCCAGCACTGAATACACTACTTAGAGCTGCCTAAACCACAGACACGCAAACACATCTTTTTGTGAAAGTCCTACTTCAGGTCACTTGGAAATGTAAGGTTTTCATGGAGAACATGAGGTCAATCATGGTTTTGCACTCTGCAACCAGTAGAAATGTCCTTTTGTACATAGCCACCTGAAATTCACATCAAAATACCCTTCTTTTCTGGTTTCTTGAATGTTCTCAACACATTAGGAGAAAGATCGTGTTTGAGCAAGAGTGATGTAGTGTGCGTTTTCCTGGATTTCAAGTGATTTGGGAAACATATAGTCCTTGCTTTTCCACATTGTGTAAGAAACAACATGAGGCTTGCAAGGGATTGAAACAATGCATCCCAAAACGTATTCCAGCAGTGAAAACACATGTTTCTACAAAGACTTTGAAGGAGCAAGCAAAAGCCTAGTGGCAGAGTGTTCTTTCAGAGAGAAACACATGCATTTCATCCTTCTGGAGTGAGTTTTCAGCCTGGAATTCATTTGCATTTTGTACTGTGCAGAATGTAGCTACCTGCTCGGGGCTTGTCTCATAGAAGCCCCTTTCCTGCAGGAGCTTGTTGCAACATTCATTGTTTGGCTCAGTTCTTTAGGGTTGGTTTTGGAAGGTCTTTCAACTTTGGCCAAATCCCGCTTCGTACGAAATTTTTTCACAGCGCTGTCTCCAAGTGTCCACAAAGAGCTGCTGCTTGAAACTGTCCACATGCACATCTTCCAAACTGGTGTGCTCATTTCACTACCTGCATTTTGGTTTCCACTTCTTTCTTTGAAATGACAAGCCTTCTTTCTGCATGCTACACACACCTTGTAGCAGTTTCAGCTTGAAGCATGTTGTGCTCTCAAAACGCTGTGTAAATTCTGTGCAGTGTGTTACTCTCCAGCACTGAATACACTACTTAGAGCTGCCTAAACCACAGACACGCAAACACATCTTTTTGTGAAAGTCCTACTTCAGGTCACTTGGAAATGTAAGGTTTTCATGGAGAACATGAGGTCAATCATGGTTTTGCACTCTGCAACCAGTAGAAATGTCCTTTTGTACATAGCCACCTGAAATTCACATCAAAATACCCTTCTTTTCTGGTTTCTTGAATGTTCTCAACACATTAGGAGAAAGATCGTGTTTGAGCAAGAGTGATGTAGTGTGCGTTTTCCTGGATTTCAAGTGATTTGGGAAACATATAGTCCTTGCTTTTCCACATTGTGTAAGAAACAACATGAGGCTTGCAAGGGATTGAAACAATGCATCCCAAAACGTATTCCAGCAGTGAAAACACATGTTTCTACAAAGACTTTGAAGGAGCAAGCAAAAGCCTAGTGGCAGAGTGTTCTTTCAGAGAGAAACACATGCATTTCATCCTTCTGGAGTGAGTTTTCAGCCTGGAATTCATTTGCATTTTGTACTGTGCAGAATGTAGCTACCTGCTCGGGGCTTGTCTCATAGAAGCCCCTTTCCTGCAGGAGCTTGTTGCAACATTCATTGTTTGGCTCAGTTCTTTAGGGTTGGTTTTGGAAGGTCTTTCAACTTTGGCCAAATCCCGCTTCGTACGAAATTTTTTCACAGCGCTGTCTCCAAGTGTCCACAAAGAGCTGCTGCTTGAAACTGTCCACATGCACATCTTCCAAACTGGTGTGCTCATTTCACTACCTGCATTTTGGTTTCCACTTCTTTCTTTGAAATGACAAGCCTTCTTTCTGCATGCTACACACACCTTGTAGCAGTTTCAGCTTGAAGCATGTTGTGCTCTCAAAACGCTGTGTAAATTCTGTGCAGTGTGTTACTCTCCAGCACTGAATACACTACTTAGAGCTGCCTAAACCACAGACACGCAAACACATCTTTTTGTGAAAGTCCTACTTCAGGTCACTTGGAAATGTAAGGTTTTCATGGAGAACATGAGGTCAATCATGGTTTTGCACTCTGCAACCAGTAGAAATGTCCTTTTGTACATAGCCACCTGAAATTCACATCAAAATACCCTTCTTTTCTGGTTTCTTGAATGTTCTCAACACATTAGGAGAAAGATCGTGTTTGAGCAAGAGTGATGTAGTGTGCGTTTTCCTGGATTTCAAGTGATTTGGGAAACATATAGTCCTTGCTTTTCCACATTGTGTAAGAAACAACATGAGGCTTGCAAGGGATTGAAACAATGCATCCCAAAACGTATTCCAGCAGTGAAAACACATGTTTCTACAAAGACTTTGAAGGAGCAAGCAAAAGCCTAGTGGCAGAGTGTTCTTTCAGAGAGAAACACATGCATTTCATCCTTCTGGAGTGAGTTTTCAGCCTGGAATTCATTTGCATTTTGTACTGTGCAGAATGTAGCTACCTGCTCGGGGCTTGTCTCATAGAAGCCCCTTTCCTGCAGGAGCTTGTTGCAACATTCATTGTTTGGCTCAGTTCTTTAGGGTTGGTTTTGGAAGGTCTTTCAACTTTGGCCAAATCCCGCTTCGTACGAAATTTTTTCACAGCGCTGTCTCCAAGTGTCCACAAAGAGCTGCTGCTTGAAACTGTCCACATGCACATCTTCCAAACTGGTGTGCTCATTTCACTACCTGCATTTTGGTTTCCACTTCTTTCTTTGAAATGACAAGCCTTCTTTCTGCATGCTACACACACCTTGTAGCAGTTTCAGCTTGAAGCATGTTGTGCTCTCAAAACGCTGTGTAAATTCTGTGCAGTGTGTTACTCTCCAGCACTGAATACACTACTTAGAGCTGCCTAAACCACAGACACGCAAACACATCTTTTTGTGAAAGTCCTACTTCAGGTCACTTGGAAATGTAAGGTTTTCATGGAGAACATGAGGTCAATCATGGTTTTGCACTCTGCAACCAGTAGAAATGTCCTTTTGTACATAGCCACCTGAAATTCACATCAAAATACCCTTCTTTTCTGGTTTCTTGAATGTTCTCAACACATTAGGAGAAAGATCGTGTTTGAGCAAGAGTGATGTAGTGTGCGTTTTCCTGGATTTCAAGTGATTTGGGAAACATATAGTCCTTGCTTTTCCACATTGTGTAAGAAACAACATGAGGCTTGCAAGGGATTGAAACAATGCATCCCAAAACGTATTCCAGCAGTGAAAACACATGTTTCTACAAAGACTTTGAAGGAGCAAGCAAAAGCCTAGTGGCAGAGTGTTCTTTCAGAGAGAAACACATGCATTTCATCCTTCTGGAGTGAGTTTTCAGCCTGGAATTCATTTGCATTTTGTACTGTGCAGAATGTAGCTACCTGCTCGGGGCTTGTCTCATAGAAGCCCCTTTCCTGCAGGAGCTTGTTGCAACATTCATTGTTTGGCTCAGTTCTTTAGGGTTGGTTTTGGAAGGTCTTTCAACTTTGGCCAAATCCCGCTTCGTACGAAATTTTTTCACAGCGCTGTCTCCAAGTGTCCACAAAGAGCTGCTGCTTGAAACTGTCCACATGCACATCTTCCAAACTGGTGTGCTCATTTCACTACCTGCATTTTGGTTTCCACTTCTTTCTTTGAAATGACAAGCCTTCTTTCTGCATGCTACACACACCTTGTAGCAGTTTCAGCTTGAAGCATGTTGTGCTCTCAAAACGCTGTGTAAATTCTGTGCAGTGTGTTACTCTCCAGCACTGAATACACTACTTAGAGCTGCCTAAACCACAGACACGCAAACACATCTTTTTGTGAAAGTCCTACTTCAGGTCACTTGGAAATGTAAGGTTTTCATGGAGAACATGAGGTCAATCATGGTTTTGCACTCTGCAACCAGTAGAAATGTCCTTTTGTACATAGCCACCTGAAATTCACATCAAAATACCCTTCTTTTCTGGTTTCTTGAATGTTCTCAACACATTAGGAGAAAGATCGTGTTTGAGCAAGAGTGATGTAGTGTGCGTTTTCCTGGATTTCAAGTGATTTGGGAAACATATAGTCCTTGCTTTTCCACATTGTGTAAGAAACAACATGAGGCTTGCAAGGGATTGAAACAATGCATCCCAAAACGTATTCCAGCAGTGAAAACACATGTTTCTACAAAGACTTTGAAGGAGCAAGCAAAAGCCTAGTGGCAGAGTGTTCTTTCAGAGAGAAACACATGCATTTCATCCTTCTGGAGTGAGTTTTCAGCCTGGAATTCATTTGCATTTTGTACTGTGCAGAATGTAGCTACCTGCTCGGGGCTTGTCTCATAGAAGCCCCTTTCCTGCAGGAGCTTGTTGCAACATTCATTGTTTGGCTCAGTTCTTTAGGGTTGGTTTTGGAAGGTCTTTCAACTTTGGCCAAATCCCGCTTCGTACGAAATTTTTTCACAGCGCTGTCTCCAAGTGTCCACAAAGAGCTGCTGCTTGAAACTGTCCACATGCACATCTTCCAAACTGGTGTGCTCATTTCACTACCTGCATTTTGGTTTCCACTTCTTTCTTTGAAATGACAAGCCTTCTTTCTGCATGCTACACACACCTTGTAGCAGTTTCAGCTTGAAGCATGTTGTGCTCTCAAAACGCTGTGTAAATTCTGTGCAGTGTGTTACTCTCCAGCACTGAATACACTACTTAGAGCTGCCTAAACCACAGACACGCAAACACATCTTTTTGTGAAAGTCCTACTTCAGGTCACTTGGAAATGTAAGGTTTTCATGGAGAACATGAGGTCAATCATGGTTTTGCACTCTGCAACCAGTAGAAATGTCCTTTTGTACATAGCCACCTGAAATTCACATCAAAATACCCTTCTTTTCTGGTTTCTTGAATGTTCTCAACACATTAGGAGAAAGATCGTGTTTGAGCAAGAGTGATGTAGTGTGCGTTTTCCTGGATTTCAAGTGATTTGGGAAACATATAGTCCTTGCTTTTCCACATTGTGTAAGAAACAACATGAGGCTTGCAAGGGATTGAAACAATGCATCCCAAAACGTATTCCAGCAGTGAAAACACATGTTTCTACAAAGACTTTGAAGGAGCAAGCAAAAGCCTAGTGGCAGAGTGTTCTTTCAGAGAGAAACACATGCATTTCATCCTTCTGGAGTGAGTTTTCAGCCTGGAATTCATTTGCATTTTGTACTGTGCAGAATGTAGCTACCTGCTCGGGGCTTGTCTCATAGAAGCCCCTTTCCTGCAGGAGCTTGTTGCAACATTCATTGTTTGGCTCAGTTCTTTAGGGTTGGTTTTGGAAGGTCTTTCAACTTTGGCCAAATCCCGCTTCGTACGAAATTTTTTCACAGCGCTGTCTCCAAGTGTCCACAAAGAGCTGCTGCTTGAAACTGTCCACATGCACATCTTCCAAACTGGTGTGCTCATTTCACTACCTGCATTTTGGTTTCCACTTCTTTCTTTGAAATGACAAGCCTTCTTTCTGCATGCTACACACACCTTGTAGCAGTTTCAGCTTGAAGCATGTTGTGCTCTCAAAACGCTGTGTAAATTCTGTGCAGTGTGTTACTCTCCAGCACTGAATACACTACTTAGAGCTGCCTAAACCACAGACACGCAAACACATCTTTTTGTGAAAGTCCTACTTCAGGTCACTTGGAAATGTAAGGTTTTCATGGAGAACATGAGGTCAATCATGGTTTTGCACTCTGCAACCAGTAGAAATGTCCTTTTGTACATAGCCACCTGAAATTCACATCAAAATACCCTTCTTTTCTGGTTTCTTGAATGTTCTCAACACATTAGGAGAAAGATCGTGTTTGAGCAAGAGTGATGTAGTGTGCGTTTTCCTGGATTTCAAGTGATTTGGGAAACATATAGTCCTTGCTTTTCCACATTGTGTAAGAAACAACATGAGGCTTGCAAGGGATTGAAACAATGCATCCCAAAACGTATTCCAGCAGTGAAAACACATGTTTCTACAAAGACTTTGAAGGAGCAAGCAAAAGCCTAGTGGCAGAGTGTTCTTTCAGAGAGAAACACATGCATTTCATCCTTCTGGAGTGAGTTTTCAGCCTGGAATTCATTTGCATTTTGTACTGTGCAGAATGTAGCTACCTGCTCGGGGCTTGTCTCATAGAAGCCCCTTTCCTGCAGGAGCTTGTTGCAACATTCATTGTTTGGCTCAGTTCTTTAGGGTTGGTTTTGGAAGGTCTTTCAACTTTGGCCAAATCCCGCTTCGTACGAAATTTTTTCACAGCGCTGTCTCCAAGTGTCCACAAAGAGCTGCTGCTTGAAACTGTCCACATGCACATCTTCCAAACTGGTGTGCTCATTTCACTACCTGCATTTTGGTTTCCACTTCTTTCTTTGAAATGACAAGCCTTCTTTCTGCATGCTACACACACCTTGTAGCAGTTTCAGCTTGAAGCATGTTGTGCTCTCAAAACGCTGTGTAAATTCTGTGCAGTGTGTTACTCTCCAGCACTGAATACACTACTTAGAGCTGCCTAAACCACAGACACGCAAACACATCTTTTTGTGAAAGTCCTACTTCAGGTCACTTGGAAATGTAAGGTTTTCATGGAGAACATGAGGTCAATCATGGTTTTGCACTCTGCAACCAGTAGAAATGTCCTTTTGTACATAGCCACCTGAAATTCACATCAAAATACCCTTCTTTTCTGGTTTCTTGAATGTTCTCAACACATTAGGAGAAAGATCGTGTTTGAGCAAGAGTGATGTAGTGTGCGTTTTCCTGGATTTCAAGTGATTTGGGAAACATATAGTCCTTGCTTTTCCACATTGTGTAAGAAACAACATGAGGCTTGCAAGGGATTGAAACAATGCATCCCAAAACGTATTCCAGCAGTGAAAACACATGTTTCTACAAAGACTTTGAAGGAGCAAGCAAAAGCCTAGTGGCAGAGTGTTCTTTCAGAGAGAAACACATGCATTTCATCCTTCTGGAGTGAGTTTTCAGCCTGGAATTCATTTGCATTTTGTACTGTGCAGAATGTAGCTACCTGCTCGGGGCTTGTCTCATAGAAGCCCCTTTCCTGCAGGAGCTTGTTGCAACATTCATTGTTTGGCTCAGTTCTTTAGGGTTGGTTTTGGAAGGTCTTTCAACTTTGGCCAAATCCCGCTTCGTACGAAATTTTTTCACAGCGCTGTCTCCAAGTGTCCACAAAGAGCTGCTGCTTGAAACTGTCCACATGCACATCTTCCAAACTGGTGTGCTCATTTCACTACCTGCATTTTGGTTTCCACTTCTTTCTTTGAAATGACAAGCCTTCTTTCTGCATGCTACACACACCTTGTAGCAGTTTCAGCTTGAAGCATGTTGTGCTCTCAAAACGCTGTGTAAATTCTGTACAGTGTGTTACTCTCCAGCACTGAATACACTACTTAGAGCTGCCTAAACCACAGACACGCAAACACATCTTTTTGTGAAAGTCCTACTTCAGGTCACTTGGAAATGTAAGGTTTTCATGGAGAACATGAGGTCAATCATGGTTTTGCACTCTGCAACCAGTAGAAATGTCCTTTTGTACATAGCCCTCTGAAATTCACATCAAAATACCCTTCTTTTCTGGTTTCTTGAATGTTCTCAACACATTAGGAGAAAGATCGTGTTTGAGCAAGAGTGATGTAGTGTGCGTTTTCCTGGATTTCAAGTGATTTGGGAAACATATAGTCCTTGCTTTTCCACATTGTGTAAGAAACAACATGAGGCTTGCAAGGGATTGAAACAATGCATCCCAAAACGTATTCCAGCAGTGAAAACACATGTTTCTACAAAGACTTTGAAGGAGCAAGCAAAAGCCTAGTGGCAGAGTGTTCTTTCAGAGAGAAACACATGCATTTCATCCTTCTGGAGTGAGTTTTCAGCCTGGAATTCATTTGCATTTTGTACTGTGCAGAATGTAGCTACCTGCTCGGGGCTTGTCTCATAGAAGCCCCTTTCCTGCAGGAGCTTGTTGCAACATTCATTGTTTGGCTCAGTTCTTTAGGGTTGGTTTTGGAAGGTCTTTCAACTTTGGCCAAATCCCGCTTCGTACGAAATTTTTTCACAGCGCTGTCTCCAAGTGTCCACAAAGAGCTGCTGCTTGAAACTGTCCACATGCACATCTTCCAAACTGGTGTGCTCATTTCACTACCTGCATTTTGGTTTCCACTTCTTTCTTTGAAATGACAAGCCTTCTTTCTGCATGCTACACACACCTTGTAGCAGTTTCAGCTTGAAGCATGTTGTGCTCTCAAAACGCTGTGTAAATTCTGTGCAGTGTGTTACTCTCCAGCACTGAATACACTACTTAGAGCTGCCTAAACCACAGACACGCAAACACATCTTTTTGTGAAAGTCCTACTTCAGGTCACTTGGAAATGTAAGGTTTTCATGGAGAACATGAGGTCAATCATGGTTTTGCACTCTGCAACCAGTAGAAATGTCCTTTTGTACATAGCCCTCTGAAATTCACATCAAAATACCCTTCTTTTCTGGTTTCTTGAATGTTCTCAACACATTAGGAGAAAGATCGTGTTTGAGCAAGAGTGATGTAGTGTGCGTTTTCCTGGATTTCAAGTGATTTGGGAAACATATAGTCCTTGCTTTTCCACATTGTGTAAGAAACAACATGAGGCTTGCAAGGGATTGAAACAATGCATCCCAAAACGTATTCCAGCAGTGAAAACACATGTTTCTACAAAGACTTTGAAGGAGCAAGCAAAAGCCTAGTGGCAGAGTGTTCTTTCAGAGAGAAACACATGCATTTCATCCTTCTGGAGTGAGTTTTCAGCCTGGAATTCATTTGCATTTTGTACTGTGCAGAATGTAGCTACCTGCTCGGGGCTTGTCTCATAGAAGCCCCTTTCCTGCAGGAGCTTGTTGCAACATTCATTGTTTGGCTCAGTTCTTTAGGGTTGGTTTTGGAAGGTCTTTCAACTTTGGCCAAATCCCGCTTCGTACGAAATTTTTTCACAGCGCTGTCTCCAAGTGTCCACAAAGAGCTGCTGCTTGAAACTGTCCACATGCACATCTTCCAAACTGGTGTGCTCATTTCACTACCTGCATTTTGGTTTCCACTTCTTTCTTTGAAATGACAAGCCTTCTTTCTGCATGCTACACACACCTTGTAGCAGTTTCAGCTTGAAGCATGTTGTGCTCTCAAAACGCTGTGTAAATTCTGTACAGTGTGTTACTCTCCAGCACTGAATACACTACTTAGAGCTGCCTAAACCACAGACACGCAAACACATCTTTTTGTGAAAGTCCTACTTCAGGTCACTTGGAAATGTAAGGTTTTCATGGAGAACATGAGGTCAATCATGGTTTTGCACTCTGCAACCAGTAGAAATGTCCTTTTGTACATAGCCACCTGAAATTCACATCAAAATACCCTTCTTTTCTGGTTTCTTGAATGTTCTCAACACATTAGGAGAAAGATCGTGTTTGAGCAAGAGTGATGTAGTGTGCGTTTTCCTGGATTTCAAGTGATTTGGGAAACATATAGTCCTTGCTTTTCCACATTGTGTAAGAAACAACATGAGGCTTGCAAGGGATTGAAACAATGCATCCCAAAACGTATTCCAGCAGTGAAAACACATGTTTCTACAAAGACTTTGAAGGAGCAAGCAAAAGCCTAGTGGCAGAGTGTTCTTTCAGAGAGAAACACATGCATTTCATCCTTCTGGAGTGAGTTTTCAGCCTGGAATTCATTTGCATTTTGTAC
This sequence comes from Miniopterus natalensis, assembly GCF_054644295.1. NCBI lineage: Eukaryota > Metazoa > Chordata > Mammalia > Chiroptera > Miniopteridae > Miniopterus > Miniopterus natalensis. Next base: position 40,013,979 of record NC_142099.1, read on the forward strand.
TGTGCAGAATGTAGCTACCTGCTCGGGGCTTGTCTCATAGAAGCCCCTTTCCTGCAGGAGCTTGTTGCAACATTCATTGTTTGGCTCAGTTCTTTAGGGTTGGTTTTGGAAGGTCTTTCAACTTTGGCCAAATCCCGCTTCGTACGAAATTTTTTCACAGCGCTGTCTCCAAGTGTCCACAAAGAGCTGCTGCTTGAAACTGTCCACATGCACATCTTCCAAACTGGTGTGCTCATTTCACTACCTGCATTTTGGTTTCCACTTCTTTCTTTGAAATGACAAGCCTTCTTTCTGCATGCTACACACACCTTGTAGCAGTTTCAGCTTGAAGCATGTTGTGCTCTCAAAACGCTGTGTAAATTCTGTACAGTGTGTTACTCTCCAGCACTGAATACACTACTTAGAGCTGCCTAAACCACAGACACGCAAACACATCTTTTTGTGAAAGTCCTACTTCAGGTCACTTGGAAATGTAAGGTTTTCATGGAGAACATGAGGTCAATCATGGTTTTGCACTCTGCAACCAGTAGAAATGTCCTTTTGTACATAGCCACCTGAAATTCACATCAAAATACCCTTCTTTTCTGGTTTCTTGAATGTTCTCAACACATTAGGAGAAAGATCGTGTTTGAGCAAGAGTGATGTAGTGTGCGTTTTCCTGGATTTCAAGTGATTTGGGAAACATATAGTCCTTGCTTTTCCACATTGTGTAAGAAACAACATGAGGCTTGCAAGGGATTGAAACAATGCATCCCAAAACGTATTCCAGCAGTGAAAACACATGTTTCTACAAAGACTTTGAAGGAGCAAGCAAAAGCCTAGTGGCAGAGTGTTCTTTCAGAGAGAAACACATGCATTTCATCCTTCTGGAGTGAGTTTTCAGCCTGGAATTCATTTGCATTTTGTACTGTGCAGAATGTAGCTACCTGCTCGGGGCTTGTCTCATAGAAGCCCCTTTCCTGCAGGAGCTTGTTGCAACATTCATTGTTTGGCTCAGTTCTTTAGGGTTGGTTTTGGAAGGTCTTTCAACTTTGGCCAAATCCCGCTTCGTACGAAATTTTTTCACAGCGCTGTCTCCAAGTGTCCACAAAGAGCTGCTGCTTGAAACTGTCCACATGCACATCTTCCAAACTGGTGTGCTCATTTCACTACCTGCATTTTGGTTTCCACTTCTTTCTTTGAAATGACAAGCCTTCTTTCTGCATGCTACACACACCTTGTAGCAGTTTCAGCTTGAAGCATGTTGTGCTCTCAAAACGCTGTGTAAATTCTGTGCAGTGTGTTACTCTCCAGCACTGAATACACTACTTAGAGCTGCCTAAACCACAGACACGCAAACACATCTTTTTGTGAAAGTCCTACTTCAGGTCACTTGGAAATGTAAGGTTTTCATGGAGAACATGAGGTCAATCATGGTTTTGCACTCTGCAACCAGTAGAAATGTCCTTTTGTACATAGCCCTCTGAAATTCACATCAAAATACCCTTCTTTTCTGGTTTCTTGAATGTTCTCAACACATTAGGAGAAAGATCGTGTTTGAGCAAGAGTGATGTAGTGTGCGTTTTCCTGGATTTCAAGTGATTTGGGAAACATATAGTCCTTGCTTTTCCACATTGTGTAAGAAACAACATGAGGCTTGCAAGGGATTGAAACAATGCATCCCAAAACGTATTCCAGCAGTGAAAACACATGTTTCTACAAAGACTTTGAAGGAGCAAGCAAAAGCCTAGTGGCAGAGTGTTCTTTCAGAGAGAAACACATGCATTTCATCCTTCTGGAGTGAGTTTTCAGCCTGGAATTCATTTGCATTTTGTACTGTGCAGAATGTAGCTACCTGCTCGGGGCTTGTCTCATAGAAGCCCCTTTCCTGCAGGAGCTTGTTGCAACATTCATTGTTTGGCTCAGTTCTTTAGGGTTGGTTTTGGAAGGTCTTTCAACTTTGGCCAAATCCCGCTTCGTACGAAATTTTTTCACAGCGCTGTCTCCAAGTGTCCACAAAGAGCTGCTGCTTGAAACTGTCCACATGCACATCTTCCAAACTGGTGTGCTCATTTCACTACCTGCATTTTGGTTTCCACTTCTTTCTTTGAAATGACAAGCCTTCTTTCTGCATGCTACACACACCTTGTAGCAGTTTCAGCTTGAAGCATGTTGTGCTCTCAAAACGCTGTGTAAATTCTGTGCAGTGTGTTACTCTCCAGCACTGAATACACTACTTAGAGCTGCCTAAACCACAGACACGCAAACACATCTTTTTGTGAAAGTCCTACTTCAGGTCACTTGGAAATGTAAGGTTTTCATGGAGAACATGAGGTCAATCATGGTTTTGCACTCTGCAACCAGTAGAAATGTCCTTTTGTACATAGCCCTCTGAAATTCACATCAAAATACCCTTCTTTTCTGGTTTCTTGAATGTTCTCAACACATTAGGAGAAAGATCGTGTTTGAGCAAGAGTGATGTAGTGTGCGTTTTCCTGGATTTCAAGTGATTTGGGAAACATATAGTCCTTGCTTTTCCACATTGTGTAAGAAACAACATGAGGCTTGCAAGGGATTGAAACAATGCATCCCAAAACGTATTCCAGCAGTGAAAACACATGTTTCTACAAAGACTTTGAAGGAGCAAGCAAAAGCCTAGTGGCAGAGTGTTCTTTCAGAGAGAAACACATGCATTTCATCCTTCTGGAGTGAGTTTTCAGCCTGGAATTCATTTGCATTTTGTACTGTGCAGAATGTAGCTACCTGCTCGGGGCTTGTCTCATAGAAGCCCCTTTCCTGCAGGAGCTTGTTGCAACATTCATTGTTTGGCTCAGTTCTTTAGGGTTGGTTTTGGAAGGTCTTTCAACTTTGGCCAAATCCCGCTTCGTACGAAATTTTTTCACAGCGCTGTCTCCAAGTGTCCACAAAGAGCTGCTGCTTGAAACTGTCCACATGCACATCTTCCAAACTGGTGTGCTCATTTCACTACCTGCATTTTGGTTTCCACTTCTTTCTTTGAAATGACAAGCCTTCTTTCTGCATGCTACACACACCTTGTAGCAGTTTCAGCTTGAAGCATGTTGTGCTCTCAAAACGCTGTGTAAATTCTGTGCAGTGTGTTACTCTCCAGCACTGAATACACTACTTAGAGCTGCCTAAACCACAGACACGCAAACACATCTTTTTGTGAAAGTCCTACTTCAGGTCACTTGGAAATGTAAGGTTTTCATGGAGAACATGAGGTCAATCATGGTTTTGCACTCTGCAACCAGTAGAAATGTCCTTTTGTACATAGCCCTCTGAAATTCACATCAAAATACCCTTCTTTTCTGGTTTCTTGAATGTTCTCAACACATTAGGAGAAAGATCGTGTTTGAGCAAGAGTGATGTAGTGTGCGTTTTCCTGGATTTCAAGTGATTTGGGAAACATATAGTCCTTGCTTTTCCACATTGTGTAAGAAACAACATGAGGCTTGCAAGGGATTGAAACAATGCATCCCAAAACGTATTCCAGCAGTGAAAACACATGTTTCTACAAAGACTTTGAAGGAGCAAGCAAAAGCCTAGTGGCAGAGTGTTCTTTCAGAGAGAAACACATGCATTTCATCCTTCTGGAGTGAGTTTTCAGCCTGGAATTCATTTGCATTTTGTACTGTGCAGAATGTAGCTACCTGCTCGGGGCTTGTCTCATAGAAGCCCCTTTCCTGCAGGAGCTTGTTGCAACATTCATTGTTTGGCTCAGTTCTTTAGGGTTGGTTTTGGAAGGTCTTTCAACTTTGGCCAAATCCCGCTTCGTACGAAATTTTTTCACAGCGCTGTCTCCAAGTGTCCACAAAGAGCTGCTGCTTGAAACTGTCCACATGCACATCTTCCAAACTGGTGTGCTCATTTCACTACCTGCATTTTGGTTTCCACTTCTTTCTTTGAAATGACAAGCCTTCTTTCTGCATGCTACACACACCTTGTAGCAGTTTCAGCTTGAAGCATGTTGTGCTCTCAAAACGCTGTGTAAATTCTGTACAGTGTGTTACTCTCCAGCACTGAATACACTACTTAGAGCTGCCTAAACCACAGACACGCAAACACATCTTTTTGTGAAAGTCCTACTTCAGGTCACTTGGAAATGTAAGGTTTTCATGGAGAACATGAGGTCAATCATGGTTTTGCACTCTGCAACCAGTAGAAATGTCCTTTTGTACATAGCCACCTGAAATTCACATCAAAATACCCTTCTTTTCTGGTTTCTTGAATGTTCTCAACACATTAGGAGAAAGATCGTGTTTGAGCAAGAGTGATGTAGTGTGCGTTTTCCTGGATTTCAAGTGATTTGGGAAACATATAGTCCTTGCTTTTCCACATTGTGTAAGAAACAACATGAGGCTTGCAAGGGATTGAAACAATGCATCCCAAAACGTATTCCAGCAGTGAAAACACATGTTTCTACAAAGACTTTGAAGGAGCAAGCAAAAGCCTAGTGGCAGAGTGTTCTTTCAGAGAGAAACACATGCATTTCATCCTTCTGGAGTGAGTTTTCAGCCTGGAATTCATTTGCATTTTGTACTGTGCAGAATGTAGCTACCTGCTCGGGGCTTGTCTCATAGAAGCCCCTTTCCTGCAGGAGCTTGTTGCAACATTCATTGTTTGGCTCAGTTCTTTAGGGTTGGTTTTGGAAGGTCTTTCAACTTTGGCCAAATCCCGCTTCGTACGAAATTTTTTCACAGCGCTGTCTCCAAGTGTCCACAAAGAGCTGCTGCTTGAAACTGTCCACATGCACATCTTCCAAACTGGTGTGCTCATTTCACTACCTGCATTTTGGTTTCCACTTCTTTCTTTGAAATGACAAGCCTTCTTTCTGCATGCTACACACACCTTGTAGCAGTTTCAGCTTGAAGCATGTTGTGCTCTCAAAACGCTGTGTAAATTCTGTGCAGTGTGTTACTCTCCAGCACTGAATACACTACTTAGAGCTGCCTAAACCACAGACACGCAAACACATCTTTTTGTGAAAGTCCTACTTCAGGTCACTTGGAAATGTAAGGTTTTCATGGAGAACATGAGGTCAATCATGGTTTTGCACTCTGCAACCAGTAGAAATGTCCTTTTGTACATAGCCACCTGAAATTCACATCAAAATACCCTTCTTTTCTGGTTTCTTGAATGTTCTCAACACATTAGGAGAAAGATCGTGTTTGAGCAAGAGTGATGTAGTGTGCGTTTTCCTGGATTTCAAGTGATTTGGGAAACATATAGTCCTTGCTTTTCCACATTGTGTAAGAAACAACATGAGGCTTGCAAGGGATTGAAACAATGCATCCCAAAACGTATTCCAGCAGTGAAAACACATGTTTCTACAAAGACTTTGAAGGAGCAAGCAAAAGCCTAGTGGCAGAGTGTTCTTTCAGAGAGAAACACATGCATTTCATCCTTCTGGAGTGAGTTTTCAGCCTGGAATTCATTTGCATTTTGTACTGTGCAGAATGTAGCTACCTGCTCGGGGCTTGTCTCATAGAAGCCCCTTTCCTGCAGGAGCTTGTTGCAACATTCATTGTTTGGCTCAGTTCTTTAGGGTTGGTTTTGGAAGGTCTTTCAACTTTGGCCAAATCCCGCTTCGTACGAAATTTTTTCACAGCGCTGTCTCCAAGTGTCCACAAAGAGCTGCTGCTTGAAACTGTCCACATGCACATCTTCCAAACTGGTGTGCTCATTTCACTACCTGCATTTTGGTTTCCACTTCTTTCTTTGAAATGACAAGCCTTCTTTCTGCATGCTACACACACCTTGTAGCAGTTTCAGCTTGAAGCATGTTGTGCTCTCAAAACGCTGTGTAAATTCTGTACAGTGTGTTACTCTCCAGCACTGAATACACTACTTAGAGCTGCCTAAACCACAGACACGCAAACACATCTTTTTGTGAAAGTCCTACTTCAGGTCACTTGGAAATGTAAGGTTTTCATGGAGAACATGAGGTCAATCATGGTTTTGCACTCTGCAACCAGTAGAAATGTCCTTTTGTACATAGCCACCTGAAATTCACATCAAAATACCCTTCTTTTCTGGTTTCTTGAATGTTCTCAACACATTAGGAGAAAGATCGTGTTTGAGCAAGAGTGATGTAGTGTGCGTTTTCCTGGATTTCAAGTGATTTGGGAAACATATAGTCCTTGCTTTTCCACATTGTGTAAGAAACAACATGAGGCTTGCAAGGGATTGAAACAATGCATCCCAAAACGTATTCCAGCAGTGAAAACACATGTTTCTACAAAGACTTTGAAGGAGCAAGCAAAAGCCTAGTGGCAGAGTGTTCTTTCAGAGAGAAACACATGCATTTCATCCTTCTGGAGTGAGTTTTCAGCCTGGAATTCATTTGCATTTTGTACTGTGCAGAATGTAGCTACCTGCTCGGGGCTTGTCTCATAGAAGCCCCTTTCCTGCAGGAGCTTGTTGCAACATTCATTGTTTGGCTCAGTTCTTTAGGGTTGGTTTTGGAAGGTCTTTCAACTTTGGCCAAATCCCGCTTCGTACGAAATTTTTTCACAGCGCTGTCTCCAAGTGTCCACAAAGAGCTGCTGCTTGAAACTGTCCACATGCACATCTTCCAAACTGGTGTGCTCATTTCACTACTTGCATTTTGGTTTCCACTTCTTTCTTTGAAATGACAAGCCTTCTTTCTGCATGCTACACACACCTTGTAGCAGTTTCAGCTTGAAGCATGTTGTGCTCTCAAAACGCTGTGTAAATTCTGTGCAGTGTGTTACTCTCCAGCACTGAATACACTACTTAGAGCTGCCTAAACCACAGACACGCAAACACATCTTTTTGTGAAAGTCCTACTTCAGGTCACTTGGAAATGTAAGGTTTTCATGGAGAACATGAGGTCAATCATGGTTTTGCACTCTGCAACCAGTAGAAATGTCCTTTTGTACATAGCCACCTGAAATTCACATCAAAATACCCTTCTTTTCTGGTTTCTTGAATGTTCTCAACACATTAGGAGAAAGATCGTGTTTGAGCAAGAGTGATGTAGTGTGCGTTTTCCTGGATTTCAAGTGATTTGGGAAACATATAGTCCTTGCTTTTCCACATTGTGTAAGAAACAACATGAGGCTTGCAAGGGATTGAAACAATGCATCCCAAAACGTATTCCAGCAGTGAAAACACATGTTTCTACAAAGACTTTGAAGGAGCAAGCAAAAGCCTAGTGGCAGAGTGTTCTTTCAGAGAGAAACACATGCATTTCATCCTTCTGGAGTGAGTTTTCAGCCTGGAATTCATTTGCATTTTGTACTGTGCAGAATGTAGCTACCTGCTCGGGGCTTGTCTCATAGAAGCCCCTTTCCTGCAGGAGCTTGTTGCAACATTCATTGTTTGGCTCAGTTCTTTAGGGTTGGTTTTGGAAGGTCTTTCAACTTTGGCCAAATCCCGCTTCGTACGAAATTTTTTCACAGCGCTGTCTCCAAGTGTCCACAAAGAGCTGCTGCTTGAAACTGTCCACATGCACATCTTCCAAACTGGTGTGCTCATTTCACTACCTGCATTTTGGTTTCCACTTCTTTCTTTGAAATGACAAGCCTTCTTTCTGCATGCTACACACACCTTGTAGCAGTTTCAGCTTGAAGCATGTTGTGCTCTCAAAACGCTGTGTAAATTCTGTGCAGTGTGTTACTCTCCAGCACTGAATACACTACTTAGAGCTGCCTAAACCACAGACACGCAAACACATCTTTTTGTGAAAGTCCTACTTCAGGTCACTTGGAAATGTAAGGTTTTCATGGAGAACATGAGGTCAATCATGGTTTTGCACTCTGCAACCAGTAGAAATGTCCTTTTGTACATAGCCACCTGAAATTCACATCAAAATACCCTTCTTTTCTGGTTTCTTGAATGTTCTCAACACATTAGGAGAAAGATCGTGTTTGAGCAAGAGTGATGTAGTGTGCGTTTTCCTGGATTTCAAGTGATTTGGGAAACATATAGTCCTTGCTTTTCCACATTGTGTAAGAAACAACATGAGGCTTGCAAGGGATTGAAACAATGCATCCCAAAACGTATTCCAGCAGTGAAAACACATGTTTCTACAAAGACTTTGAAGGAGCAAGCAAAAGCCTAGTGGCAGAGTGTTCTTTCAGAGAGAAACACATGCATTTCATCCTTCTGGAGTGAGTTTTCAGCCTGGAATTCATTTGCATTTTGTACTGTGCAGAATGTAGCTACCTGCTCGGGGCTTGTCTCATAGAAGCCCCTTTCCTGCAGGAGCTTGTTGCAACATTCATTGTTTGGCTCAGTTCTTTAGGGTTGGTTTTGGAAGGTCTTTCAACTTTGGCCAAATCCCGCTTCGTACGAAATTTTTTCACAGCGCTGTCTCCAAGTGTCCACAAAGAGCTGCTGCTTGAAACTGTCCACATGCACATCTTCCAAACTGGTGTGCTCATTTCACTACCTGCATTTTGGTTTCCACTTCTTTCTTTGAAATGACAAGCCTTCTTTCTGCATGCTACACACACCTTGTAGCAGTTTCAGCTTGAAGCATGTTGTGCTCTCAAAACGCTGTGTAAATTCTGTGCAGTGTGTTACTCTCCAGCACTGAATACACTACTTAGAGCTGCCTAAACCACAGACACGCAAACACATCTTTTTGTGAAAGTCCTACTTCAGGTCACTTGGAAATGTAAGGTTTTCATGGAGAACATGAGGTCAATCATGGTTTTGCACTCTGCAACCAGTAGAAATGTCCTTTTGTACATAGCCACCTGAAATTCACATCAAAATACCCTTCTTTTCTGGTTTCTTGAATGTTCTCAACACATTAGGAGAAAGATCGTGTTTGAGCAAGAGTGATGTAGTGTGCGTTTTCCTGGATTTCAAGTGATTTGGGAAACATATAGTCCTTGCTTTTCCACATTGTGTAAGAAACAACATGAGGCTTGCAAGGGATTGAAACAATGCATCCCAAAACGTATTCCAGCAGTGAAAACACATGTTTCTACAAAGACTTTGAAGGAGCAAGCAAAAGCCTAGTGGCAGAGTGTTCTTTCAGAGAGAAACACATGCATTTCATCCTTCTGGAGTGAGTTTTCAGCCTGGAATTCATTTGCATTTTGTACTGTGCAGAATGTAGCTACCTGCTCGGGGCTTGTCTCATAGAAGCCCCTTTCCTGCAGGAGCTTGTTGCAACATTCATTGTTTGGCTCAGTTCTTTAGGGTTGGTTTTGGAAGGTCTTTCAACTTTGGCCAAATCCCGCTTCGTACGAAATTTTTTCACAGCGCTGTCTCCAAGTGTCCACAAAGAGCTGCTGCTTGAAACTGTCCACATGCACATCTTCCAAACTGGTGTGCTCATTTCACTACCTGCATTTTGGTTTCCACTTCTTTCTTTGAAATGACAAGCCTTCTTTCTGCATGCTACACACACCTTGTAGCAGTTTCAGCTTGAAGCATGTTGTGCTCTCAAAACGCTGTGTAAATTCTGTGCAGTGTGTTACTCTCCAGCACTGAATACACTACTTAGAGCTGCCTAAACCACAGACACGCAAACACATCTTTTTGTGAAAGTCCTACTTCAGGTCACTTGGAAATGTAAGGTTTTCATGGAGAACATGAGGTCAATCATGGTTTTGCACTCTGCAACCAGTAGAAATGTCCTTTTGTACATAGCCACCTGAAATTCACATCAAAATACCCTTCTTTTCTGGTTTCTTGAATGTTCTCAACACATTAGGAGAAAGATCGTGTTTGAGCAAGAGTGATGTAGTGTGCGTTTTCCTGGATTTCAAGTGATTTGGGAAACATATAGTCCTTGCTTTTCCACATTGTGTAAGAAACAACATGAGGCTTGCAAGGGATTGAAACAATGCATCCCAAAACGTATTCCAGCAGTGAAAACACATGTTTCTACAAAGACTTTGAAGGAGCAAGCAAAAGCCTAGTGGCAGAGTGTTCTTTCAGAGAGAAACACATGCATTTCATCCTTCTGGAGTGAGTTTTCAGCCTGGAATTCATTTGCATTTTGTACTGTGCAGAATGTAGCTACCTGCTCGGGGCTTGTCTCATAGAAGCCCCTTTCCTGCAGGAGCTTGTTGCAACATTCATTGTTTGGCTCAGTTCTTTAGGGTTGGTTTTGGAAGGTCTTTCAACTTTGGCCAAATCCCGCTTCGTACGAAATTTTTTCACAGCGCTGTCTCCAAGTGTCCACAAAGAGCTGCTGCTTGAAACTGTCCACATGCACATCTTCCAAACTGGTGTGCTCATTTCACTACCTGCATTTTGGTTTCCACTTCTTTCTTTGAAATGACAAGCCTTCTTTCTGCATGCTACACACACCTTGTAGCAGTTTCAGCTTGAAGCATGTTGTGCTCTCAAAACGCTGTGTAAATTCTGTGCAGTGTGTTACTCTCCAGCACTGAATACACTACTTAGAGCTGCCTAAACCACAGACACGCAAACACATCTTTTTGTGAAAGTCCTACTTCAGGTCACTTGGAAATGTAAGGTTTTCATGGAGAACATGAGGTCAATCATGGTTTTGCACTCTGCAACCAGTAGAAATGTCCTTTTGTACATAGCCATCTGAAATTCACATCAAAATACCCTTCTTTTCTGGTTTCTTGAATGTTCTCAACACATTAGGAGAAAGATCGTGTTTGAGCAAGAGTGATGTAGTGTGCGTTTTCCTGGATTTCAAGTGATTTGGGAAACATATAGTCCTTGCTTTTCCACATTGTGTAAGAAACAACATGAGGCTTGCAAGGGATTGAAACAATGCATCCCAAAACGTATTCCAGCAGTGAAAACACATGTTTCTACAAAGACTTTGAAGGAGCAAGCAAAAGCCTAGTGGCAGAGTGTTCTTTCAGAGAGAAACACATGCATTTCATCCTTCTGGAGTGAGTTTTCAGCCTGGAATTCATTTGCATTTTGTACTGTGCAGAATGTAGCTACCTGCTCGGGGCTTGTCTCATAGAAGCCCCTTTCCTGCAGGAGCTTGTTGCAACATTCATTGTTTGGCTCAGTTCTTTAGGGTTGGTTTTGGAAGGTCTTTCAACTTTGGCCAAATCCCGCTTCGTACGAAATTTTTTCACAGCGCTGTCTCCAAGTGTCCACAAAGAGCTGCTGCTTGAAACTGTCCACATGCACATCTTCCAAACTGGTGTGCTCATTTCACTACCTGCATTTTGGTTTCCACTTCTTTCTTTGAAATGACAAGCCTTCTTTCTGCATGCTACACACACCTTGTAGCAGTTTCAGCTTGAAGCATGTTGTGCTCTCAAAACGCTGTGTAAATTCTGTGCAGTGTGTTACTCTCCAGCACTGAATACACTACTTAGAGCTGCCTAAACCACAGACACGCAAACACATCTTTTTGTGAAAGTCCTACTTCAGGTCACTTGGAAATGTAAGGTTTTCATGGAGAACATGAGGTCAATCATGGTTTTGCACTCTGCAACCAGTAGAAATGTCCTTTTGTACATAGCCACCTGAAATTCACATCAAAATACCCTTCTTTTCTGGTTTCTTGAATGTTCTCAACACATTAGGAGAAAGATCGTGTTTGAGCAAGAGTGATGTAGTGTGCGTTTTCCTGGATTTCAAGTGATTTGGGAAACATATAGTCCTTGCTTTTCCACATTGTGTAAGAAACAACATGAGGCTTGCAAGGGATTGAAACAATGCATCCCAAAACGTATTCCAGCAGTGAAAACACATGTTTCTACAAAGACTTTGAAGGAGCAAGCAAAAGCCTAGTGGCAGAGTGTTCTTTCAGAGAGAAACACATGCATTTCATCCTTCTGGAGTGAGTTTTCAGCCTGGAATTCATTTGCATTTTGTACTGTGCAGAATGTAGCTACCTGCTCGGGGCTTGTCTCATAGAAGCCCCTTTCCTGCAGGAGCTTGTTGCAACATTCATTGTTTGGCTCAGTTCTTTAGGGTTGGTTTTGGAAGGTCTTTCAACTTTGGCCAAATCCCGCTTCGTACGAAATTTTTTCACAGCGCTGTCTCCAAGTGTCCACAAAGAGCTGCTGCTTGAAACTGTCCACATGCACATCTTCCAAACTGGTGTGCTCATTTCACTACCTGCATTTTGGTTTCCACTTCTTTCTTTGAAATGACAAGCCTTCTTTCTGCATGCTACACACACCTTGTAGCAGTTTCAGCTTGAAGCATGTTGTGCTCTCAAAACGCTGTGTAAATTCTGTGCAGTGTGTTACTCTCCAGCACTGAATACACTACTTAGAGCTGCCTAAACCACAGACACGCAAACACATCTTTTTGTGAAAGTCCTACTTCAGGTCACTTGGAAATGTAAGGTTTTCATGGAGAACATGAGGTCAATCATGGTTTTGCACTCTGCAACCAGTAGAAATGTCCTTTTGTACATAGCCACCTGAAATTCACATCAAAATACCCTTCTTTTCTGGTTTCTTGAATGTTCTCAACACATTAGGAGAAAGATCGTGTTTGAGCAAGAGTGATGTAGTGTGCGTTTTCCTGGATTTCAAGTGATTTGGGAAACATATAGTCCTTGCTTTTCCACATTGTGTAAGAAACAACATGAGGCTTGCAAGGGATTGAAACAATGCATCCCAAAACGTATTCCAGCAGTGAAAACACATGTTTCTACAAAGACTTTGAAGGAGCAAGCAAAAGCCTAGTGGCAGAGTGTTCTTTCAGAGAGAAACACATGCATTTCATCCTTCTGGAGTGAGTTTTCAGCCTGGAATTCATTTGCATTTTGTACTGTGCAGAATGTAGCTACCTGCTCGGGGCTTGTCTCATAGAAGCCCCTTTCCTGCAGGAGCTTGTTGCAACATTCATTGTTTGGCTCAGTTCTTTAGGGTTGGTTTTGGAAGGTCTTTCAACTTTGGCCAAATCCCGCTTCGTACGAAATTTTTTCACAGCGCTGTCTCCAAGTGTCCACAAAGAGCTGCTGCTTGAAACTGTCCACATGCACATCTTCCAAACTGGTGTGCTCATTTCACTACCTGCATTTTGGTTTCCACTTCTTTCTTTGAAATGACAAGCCTTCTTTCTGCATGCTACACACACCTTGTAGCAGTTTCAGCTTGAAGCATGTTGTGCTCTCAAAACGCTGTGTAAATTCTGTGCAGTGTGTTACTCTCCAGCACTGAATACACTACTTAGAGCTGCCTAAACCACAGACACGCAAACACATCTTTTTGTGAAAGTCCTACTTCAGGTCACTTGGAAATGTAAGGTTTTCATGGAGAACATGAGGTCAATCATGGTTTTGCACTCTGCAACCAGTAGAAATGTCCTTTTGTACATAGCCACCTGAAATTCACATCAAAATACCCTTCTTTTCTGGTTTCTTGAATGTTCTCAACACATTAGGAGAAAGATCGTGTTTGAGCAAGAGTGATGTAGTGTGCGTTTTCCTGGATTTCAAGTGATTTGGGAAACATATAGTCCTTGCTTTTCCACATTGTGTAAGAAACAACATGAGGCTTGCAAGGGATTGAAACAATGCATCCCAAAACGTATTCCAGCAGTGAAAACACATGTTTCTACAAAGACTTTGAAGGAGCAAGCAAAAGCCTAGTGGCAGAGTGTTCTTTCAGAGAGAAACACATGCATTTCATCCTTCTGGAGTGAGTTTTCAGCCTGGAATTCATTTGCATTTTGTACTGTGCAGAATGTAGCTACCTGCTCGGGGCTTGTCTCATAGAAGCCCCTTTCCTGCAGGAGCTTGTTGCAACATTCATTGTTTGGCTCAGTTCTTTAGGGTTGGTTTTGGAAGGTCTTTCAACTTTGGCCAAATCCCGCTTCGTACGAAATTTTTTCACAGCGCTGTCTCCAAGTGTCCACAAAGAGCTGCTGCTTGAAACTGTCCACATGCACATCTTCCAAACTGGTGTGCTCATTTCACTACCTGCATTTTGGTTTCCACTTCTTTCTTTGAAATGACAAGCCTTCTTTCTGCATGCTACACACACCTTGTAGCAGTTTCAGCTTGAAGCATGTTGTGCTCTCAAAACGCTGTGTAAATTCTGTGCAGTGTGTTACTCTCCAGCACTGAATACACTACTTAGAGCTGCCTAAACCACAGACACGCAAACACATCTTTTTGTGAAAGTCCTACTTCAGGTCACTTGGAAATGTAAGGTTTTCATGGAGAACATGAGGTCAATCATGGTTTTGCACTCTGCAACCAGTAGAAATGTCCTTTTGTACATAGCCACCTGAAATTCACATCAAAATACCCTTCTTTTCTGGTTTCTTGAATGTTCTCAACACATTAGGAGAAAGATCGTGTTTGAGCAAGAGTGATGTAGTGTGCGTTTTCCTGGATTTCAAGTGATTTGGGAAACATATAGTCCTTGCTTTTCCACATTGTGTAAGAAACAACATGAGGCTTGCAAGGGATTGAAACAATGCATCCCAAAACGTATTCCAGCAGTGAAAACACATGTTTCTACAAAGACTTTGAAGGAGCAAGCAAAAGCCTAGTGGCAGAGTGTTCTTTCAGAGAGAAACACATGCATTTCATCCTTCTGGAGTGAGTTTTCAGCCTGGAATTCATTTGCATTTTGTACTGTGCAGAATGTAGCTACCTGCTCGGGGCTTGTCTCATAGAAGCCCCTTTCCTGCAGGAGCTTGTTGCAACATTCATTGTTTGGCTCAGTTCTTTAGGGTTGGTTTTGGAAGGTCTTTCAACTTTGGCCAAATCCCGCTTCGTACGAAATTTTTTCACAGCGCTGTCTCCAAGTGTCCACAAAGAGCTGCTGCTTGAAACTGTCCACATGCACATCTTCCAAACTGGTGTGCTCATTTCACTACCTGCATTTTGGTTTCCACTTCTTTCTTTGAAATGACAAGCCTTCTTTCTGCATGCTACACACACCTTGTAGCAGTTTCAGCTTGAAGCATGTTGTGCTCTCAAAACGCTGTGTAAATTCTGTACAGTGTGTTACTCTCCAGCACTGAATACACTACTTAGAGCTGCCTAAACCACAGACACGCAAACACATCTTTTTGTGAAAGTCCTACTTCAGGTCACTTGGAAATGTAAGGTTTTCATGGAGAACATGAGGTCAATCATGGTTTTGCACTCTGCAACCAGTAGAAATGTCCTTTTGTACATAGCCCTCTGAAATTCACATCAAAATACCCTTCTTTTCTGGTTTCTTGAATGTTCTCAACACATTAGGAGAAAGATCGTGTTTGAGCAAGAGTGATGTAGTGTGCGTTTTCCTGGATTTCAAGTGATTTGGGAAACATATAGTCCTTGCTTTTCCACATTGTGTAAGAAACAACATGAGGCTTGCAAGGGATTGAAACAATGCATCCCAAAACGTATTCCAGCAGTGAAAACACATGTTTCTACAAAGACTTTGAAGGAGCAAGCAAAAGCCTAGTGGCAGAGTGTTCTTTCAGAGAGAAACACATGCATTTCATCCTTCTGGAGTGAGTTTTCAGCCTGGAATTCATTTGCATTTTGTACTGTGCAGAATGTAGCTACCTGCTCGGGGCTTGTCTCATAGAAGCCCCTTTCCTGCAGGAGCTTGTTGCAACATTCATTGTTTGGCTCAGTTCTTTAGGGTTGGTTTTGGAAGGTCTTTCAACTTTGGCCAAATCCCGCTTCGTACGAAATTTTTTCACAGCGCTGTCTCCAAGTGTCCACAAAGAGCTGCTGCTTGAAACTGTCCACATGCACATCTTCCAAACTGGTGTGCTCATTTCACTACCTGCATTTTGGTTTCCACTTCTTTCTTTGAAATGACAAGCCTTCTTTCTGCATGCTACACACACCTTGTAGCAGTTTCAGCTTGAAGCATGTTGTGCTCTCAAAACGCTGTGTAAATTCTGTGCAGTGTGTTACTCTCCAGCACTGAATACACTACTTAGAGCTGCCTAAACCACAGACACGCAAACACATCTTTTTGTGAAAGTCCTACTTCAGGTCACTTGGAAATGTAAGGTTTTCATGGAGAACATGAGGTCAATCATGGTTTTGCACTCTGCAACCAGTAGAAATGTCCTTTTGTACATAGCCCTCTGAAATTCACATCAAAATACCCTTCTTTTCTGGTTTCTTGAATGTTCTCAACACATTAGGAGAAAGATCGTGTTTGAGCAAGAGTGATGTAGTGTGCGTTTTCCTGGATTTCAAGTGATTTGGGAAACATATAGTCCTTGCTTTTCCACATTGTGTAAGAAACAACATGAGGCTTGCAAGGGATTGAAACAATGCATCCCAAAACGTATTCCAGCAGTGAAAACACATGTTTCTACAAAGACTTTGAAGGAGCAAGCAAAAGCCTAGTGGCAGAGTGTTCTTTCAGAGAGAAACACATGCATTTCATCCTTCTGGAGTGAGTTTTCAGCCTGGAATTCATTTGCATTTTGTACTGTGCAGAATGTAGCTACCTGCTCGGGGCTTGTCTCATAGAAGCCCCTTTCCTGCAGGAGCTTGTTGCAACATTCATTGTTTGGCTCAGTTCTTTAGGGTTGGTTTTGGAAGGTCTTTCAACTTTGGCCAAATCCCGCTTCGTACGAAATTTTTTCACAGCGCTGTCTCCAAGTGTCCACAAAGAGCTGCTGCTTGAAACTGTCCACATGCACATCTTCCAAACTGGTGTGCTCATTTCACTACCTGCATTTTGGTTTCCACTTCTTTCTTTGAAATGACAAGCCTTCTTTCTGCATGCTACACACACCTTGTAGCAGTTTCAGCTTGAAGCATGTTGTGCTCTCAAAACGCTGTGTAAATTCTGTACAGTGTGTTACTCTCCAGCACTGAATACACTACTTAGAGCTGCCTAAACCACAGACACGCAAACACATCTTTTTGTGAAAGTCCTACTTCAGGTCACTTGGAAATGTAAGGTTTTCATGGAGAACATGAGGTCAATCATGGTTTTGCACTCTGCAACCAGTAGAAATGTCCTTTTGTACATAGCCACCTGAAATTCACATCAAAATACCCTTCTTTTCTGGTTTCTTGAATGTTCTCAACACATTAGGAGAAAGATCGTGTTTGAGCAAGAGTGATGTAGTGTGCGTTTTCCTGGATTTCAAGTGATTTGGGAAACATATAGTCCTTGCTTTTCCACATTGTGTAAGAAACAACATGAGGCTTGCAAGGGATTGAAACAATGCATCCCAAAACGTATTCCAGCAGTGAAAACACATGTTTCTACAAAGACTTTGAAGGAGCAAGCAAAAGCCTAGTGGCAGAGTGTTCTTTCAGAGAGAAACACATGCATTTCATCCTTCTGGAGTGAGTTTTCAGCCTGGAATTCATTTGCATTTTGTACTGTGCAGAATGTAGCTACCTGCTCGGGGCTTGTCTCATAGAAGCCCCTTTCCTGCAGGAGCTTGTTGCAACATTCATTGTTTGGCTCAGTTCTTTAGGGTTGGTTTTGGAAGGTCTTTCAACTTTGGCCAAATCCCGCTTCGTACGAAATTTTTTCACAGCGCTGTCTCCAAGTGTCCACAAAGAGCTGCTGCTTGAAACTGTCCACATGCACATCTTCCAAACTGGTGTGCTCATTTCACTACCTGCATTTTGGTTTCCACTTCTTTCTTTGAAATGACAAGCCTTCTTTCTGCATGCTACACACACCTTGTAGCAGTTTCAGCTTGAAGCATGTTGTGCTCTCAAAACGCTGTGTAAATTCTGTACAGTGTGTTACTCTCCAGCACTGAATACACTACTTAGAGCTGCCTAAACCACAGACACGCAAACACATCTTTTTGTGAAAGTCCTACTTCAGGTCACTTGGAAATGTAAGGTTTTCATGGAGAACATGAGGTCAATCATGGTTTTGCACTCTGCAACCAGTAGAAATGTCCTTTTGTACATAGCCACCTGAAATTCACATCAAAATACCCTTCTTTTCTGGTTTCTTGAATGTTCTCAACACATTAGGAGAAAGATCGTGTTTGAGCAAGAGTGATGTAGTGTGCGTTTTCCTGGATTTCAAGTGATTTGGGAAACATATAGTCCTTGCTTTTCCACATTGTGTAAGAAACAACATGAGGCTTGCAAGGGATTGAAACAATGCATCCCAAAACGTATTCCAGCAGTGAAAACACATGTTTCTACAAAGACTTTGAAGGAGCAAGCAAAAGCCTAGTGGCAGAGTGTTCTTTCAGAGAGAAACACATGCATTTCATCCTTCTGGAGTGAGTTTTCAGCCTGGAATTCATTTGCATTTTGTACTGTGCAGAATGTAGCTACCTGCTCGGGGCTTGTCTCATAGAAGCCCCTTTCCTGCAGGAGCTTGTTGCAACATTCATTGTTTGGCTCAGTTCTTTAGGGTTGGTTTTGGAAGGTCTTTCAACTTTGGCCAAATCCCGCTTCGTACGAAATTTTTTCACAGCGCTGTCTCCAAGTGTCCACAAAGAGCTGCTGCTTGAAACTGTCCACATGCACATCTTCCAAACTGGTGTGCTCATTTCACTACCTGCATTTTGGTTTCCACTTCTTTCTTTGAAATGACAAGCCTTCTTTCTGCATGCTACACACACCTTGTAGCAGTTTCAGCTTGAAGCATGTTGTGCTCTCAAAACGCTGTGTAAATTCTGTGCAGTGTGTTACTCTCCAGCACTGAATACACTACTTAGAGCTGCCTAAACCACAGACACGCAAACACATCTTTTTGTGAAAGTCCTACTTCAGGTCACTTGGAAATGTAAGGTTTTCATGGAGAACATGAGGTCAATCATGGTTTTGCACTCTGCAACCAGTAGAAATGTCCTTTTGTACATAGCCCTCTGAAATTCACATCAAAATACCCTTCTTTTCTGGTTTCTTGAATGTTCTCAACACATTAGGAGAAAGATCGTGTTTGAGCAAGAGTGATGTAGTGTGCGTTTTCCTGGATTTCAAGTGATTTGGGAAACATATAGTCCTTGCTTTTCCACATTGTGTAAGAAACAACATGAGGCTTGCAAGGGATTGAAACAATGCATCCCAAAACGTATTCCAGCAGTGAAAACACATGTTTCTACAAAGACTTTGAAGGAGCAAGCAAAAGCCTAGTGGCAGAGTGTTCTTTCAGAGAGAAACACATGCATTTCATCCTTCTGGAGTGAGTTTTCAGCCTGGAATTCATTTGCATTTTGTACTGTGCAGAATGTAGCTACCTGCTCGGGGCTTGTCTCATAGAAGCCCCTTTCCTGCAGGAGCTTGTTGCAACATTCATTGTTTGGCTCAGTTCTTTAGGGTTGGTTTTGGAAGGTCTTTCAACTTTGGCCAAATCCCGCTTCGTACGAAATTTTTTCACAGCGCTGTCTCCAAGTGTCCACAAAGAGCTGCTGCTTGAAACTGTCCACATGCACATCTTCCAAACTGGTGTGCTCATTTCACTACCTGCATTTTGGTTTCCACTTCTTTCTTTGAAATGACAAGCCTTCTTTCTGCATGCTACACACACCTTGTAGCAGTTTCAGCTTGAAGCATGTTGTGCTCTCAAAACGCTGTGTAAATTCTGTGCAGTGTGTTACTCTCCAGCACTGAATACACTACTTAGAGCTGCCTAAACCACAGACACGCAAACACATCTTTTTGTGAAAGTCCTACTTCAGGTCACTTGGAAATGTAAGGTTTTCATGGAGAACATGAGGTCAATCATGGTTTTGCACTCTGCAACCAGTAGAAATGTCCTTTTGTACATAGCCCTCTGAAATTCACATCAAAATACCCTTCTTTTCTGGTTTCTTGAATGTTCTCAACACATTAGGAGAAAGATCGTGTTTGAGCAAGAGTGATGTAGTGTGCGTTTTCCTGGATTTCAAGTGATTTGGGAAACATATAGTCCTTGCTTTTCCACATTGTGTAAGAAACAACATGAGGCTTGCAAGGGATTGAAACAATGCATCCCAAAACGTATTCCAGCAGTGAAAACACATGTTTCTACAAAGACTTTGAAGGAGCAAGCAAAAGCCTAGTGGCAGAGTGTTCTTTCAGAGAGAAACACATGCATTTCATCCTTCTGGAGTGAGTTTTCAGCCTGGAATTCATTTGCATTTTGTACTGTGCAGAATGTAGCTACCTGCTCGGGGCTTGTCTCATAGAAGCCCCTTTCCTGCAGGAGCTTGTTGCAACATTCATTGTTTGGCTCAGTTCTTTAGGGTTGGTTTTGGAAGGTCTTTCAACTTTGGCCAAATCCCGCTTCGTACGAAATTTTTTCACAGCGCTGTCTCCAAGTGTCCACAAAGAGCTGCTGCTTGAAACTGTCCACATGCACATCTTCCAAACTGGTGTGCTCATTTCACTACCTGCATTTTGGTTTCCACTTCTTTCTTTGAAATGACAAGCCTTCTTTCTGCATGCTACACACACCTTGTAGCAGTTTCAGCTTGAAGCATGTTGTGCTCTCAAAACGCTGTGTAAATTCTGTACAGTGTGTTACTCTCCAGCACTGAATACACTACTTAGAGCTGCCTAAACCACAGACACGCAAACACATCTTTTTGTGAAAGTCCTACTTCAGGTCACTTGGAAATGTAAGGTTTTCATGGAGAACATGAGGTCAATCATGGTTTTGCACTCTGCAACCAGTAGAAATGTCCTTTTGTACATAGCCACCTGAAATTCACATCAAAATACCCTTCTTTTCTGGTTTCTTGAATGTTCTCAACACATTAGGAGAAAGATCGTGTTTGAGCAAGAGTGATGTAGTGTGCGTTTTCCTGGATTTCAAGTGATTTGGGAAACATATAGTCCTTGCTTTTCCACATTGTGTAAGAAACAACATGAGGCTTGCAAGGGATTGAAACAATGCATCCCAAAACGTATTCCAGCAGTGAAAACACATGTTTCTACAAAGACTTTGAAGGAGCAAGCAAAAGCCTAGTGGCAGAGTGTTCTTTCAGAGAGAAACACATGCATTTCATCCTTCTGGAGTGAGTTTTCAGCCTGGAATTCATTTGCATTTTGTACTGTGCAGAATGTAGCTACCTGCTCGGGGCTTGTCTCATAGAAGCCCCTTTCCTGCAGGAGCTTGTTGCAACATTCATTGTTTGGCTCAGTTCTTTAGGGTTGGTTTTGGAAGGTCTTTCAACTTTGGCCAAATCCCGCTTCGTACGAAATTTTTTCACAGCGCTGTCTCCAAGTGTCCACAAAGAGCTGCTGCTTGAAACTGTCCACATGCACATCTTCCAAACTGGTGTGCTCATTTCACTACCTGCATTTTGGTTTCCACTTCTTTCTTTGAAATGACAAGCCTTCTTTCTGCATGCTACACACACCTTGTAGCAGTTTCAGCTTGAAGCATGTTGTGCTCTCAAAACGCTGTGTAAATTCTGTGCAGTGTGTTACTCTCCAGCACTGAATACACTACTTAGAGCTGCCTAAACCACAGACACGCAAACACATCTTTTTGTGAAAGTCCTACTTCAGGTCACTTGGAAATGTAAGGTTTTCATGGAGAACATGAGGTCAATCATGGTTTTGCACTCTGCAACCAGTAGAAATGTCCTTTTGTACATAGCCATCTGAAATTCACATCAAAATACCCTTCTTTTCTGGTTTCTTGAATGTTCTCAACACATTAGGAGAAAGATCGTGTTTGAGCAAGAGTGATGTAGTGTGCGTTTTCCTGGATTTCAAGTGATTTGGGAAACATATAGTCCTTGCTTTTCCACATTGTGTAAGAAACAACATGAGGCTTGCAAGGGATTGAAACAATGCATCCCAAAACGTATTCCAGCAGTGAAAACACATGTTTCTACAAAGACTTTGAAGGAGCAAGCAAAAGCCTAGTGGCAGAGTGTTCTTTCAGAGAGAAACACATGCATTTCATCCTTCTGGAGTGAGTTTTCAGCCTGGAATTCATTTGCATTTTGTACTGTGCAGAATGTAGCTACCTGCTCGGGGCTTGTCTCATAGAAGCCCCTTTCCTGCAGGAGCTTGTTGCAACATTCATTGTTTGGCTCAGTTCTTTAGGGTTGGTTTTGGAAGGTCTTTCAACTTTGGCCAAATCCCGCTTCGTACGAAATTTTTTCACAGCGCTGTCTCCAAGTGTCCACAAAGAGCTGCTGCTTGAAACTGTCCACATGCACATCTTCCAAACTGGTGTGCTCATTTCACTACCTGCATTTTGGTTTCCACTTCTTTCTTTGAAATGACAAGCCTTCTTTCTGCATGCTACACACACCTTGTAGCAGTTTCAGCTTGAAGCATGTTGTGCTCTCAAAACGCTGTGTAAATTCTGTACAGTGTGTTACTCTCCAGCACTGAATACACTACTTAGAGCTGCCTAAACCACAGACACGCAAACACATCTTTTTGTGAAAGTCCTACTTCAGGTCACTTGGAAATGTAAGGTTTTCATGGAGAACATGAGGTCAATCATGGTTTTGCACTCTGCAACCAGTAGAAATGTCCTTTTGTACATAGCCACCTGAAATTCACATCAAAATACCCTTCTTTTCTGGTTTCTTGAATGTTCTCAACACATTAGGAGAAAGATCGTGTTTGAGCAAGAGTGATGTAGTGTGCGTTTTCCTGGATTTCAAGTGATTTGGGAAACATATAGTCCTTGCTTTTCCACATTGTGTAAGAAACAACATGAGGCTTGCAAGGGATTGAAACAATGCATCCCAAAACGTATTCCAGCAGTGAAAACACATGTTTCTACAAAGACTTTGAAGGAGCAAGCAAAAGCCTAGTGGCAGAGTGTTCTTTCAGAGAGAAACACATGCATTTCATCCTTCTGGAGTGAGTTTTCAGCCTGGAATTCATTTGCATTTTGTACTGTGCAGAATGTAGCTACCTGCTCGGGGCTTGTCTCATAGAAGCCCCTTTCCTGCAGGAGCTTGTTGCAACATTCATTGTTTGGCTCAGTTCTTTAGGGTTGGTTTTGGAAGGTCTTTCAACTTTGGCCAAATCCCGCTTCGTACGAAATTTTTTCACAGCGCTGTCTCCAAGTGTCCACAAAGAGCTGCTGCTTGAAACTGTCCACATGCACATCTTCCAAACTGGTGTGCTCATTTCACTACCTGCATTTTGGTTTCCACTTCTTTCTTTGAAATGACAAGCCTTCTTTCTGCATGCTACACACACCTTGTAGCAGTTTCAGCTTGAAGCATGTTGTGCTCTCAAAACGCTGTGTAAATTCTGTACAGTGTGTTACTCTCCAGCACTGAATACACTACTTAGAGCTGCCTAAACCACAGACACGCAAACACATCTTTTTGTGAAAGTCCTACTTCAGGTCACTTGGAAATGTAAGGTTTTCATGGAGAACATGAGGTCAATCATGGTTTTGCACTCTGCAACCAGTAGAAATGTCCTTTTGTACATAGCCACCTGAAATTCACATCAAAATACCCTTCTTTTCTGGTTTCTTGAATGTTCTCAACACATTAGGAGAAAGATCGTGTTTGAGCAAGAGTGATGTAGTGTGCGTTTTCCTGGATTTCAAGTGATTTGGGAAACATATAGTCCTTGCTTTTCCACATTGTGTAAGAAACAACATGAGGCTTGCAAGGGATTGAAACAATGCATCCCAAAACGTATTCCAGCAGTGAAAACACATGTTTCTACAAAGACTTTGAAGGAGCAAGCAAAAGCCTAGTGGCAGAGTGTTCTTTCAGAGAGAAACACATGCATTTCATCCTTCTGGAGTGAGTTTTCAGCCTGGAATTCATTTGCATTTTGTACTGTGCAGAATGTAGCTACCTGCTCGGGGCTTGTCTCATAGAAGCCCCTTTCCTGCAGGAGCTTGTTGCAACATTCATTGTTTGGCTCAGTTCTTTAGGGTTGGTTTTGGAAGGTCTTTCAACTTTGGCCAAATCCCGCTTCGTACGAAATTTTTTCACAGCGCTGTCTCCAAGTGTCCACAAAGAGCTGCTGCTTGAAACTGTCCACATGCACATCTTCCAAACTGGTGTGCTCATTTCACTACCTGCATTTTGGTTTCCACTTCTTTCTTTGAAATGACAAGCCTTCTTTCTGCATGCTACACACACCTTGTAGCAGTTTCAGCTTGAAGCATGTTGTGCTCTCAAAACGCTGTGTAAATTCTGTGCAGTGTGTTACTCTCCAGCACTGAATACACTACTTAGAGCTGCCTAAACCACAGACACGCAAACACATCTTTTTGTGAAAGTCCTACTTCAGGTCACTTGGAAATGTAAGGTTTTCATGGAGAACATGAGGTCAATCATGGTTTTGCACTCTGCAACCAGTAGAAATGTCCTTTTGTACATAGCCACCTGAAATTCACATCAAAATACCCTTCTTTTCTGGTTTCTTGAATGTTCTCAACACATTAGGAGAAAGATCGTGTTTGAGCAAGAGTGATGTAGTGTGCGTTTTCCTGGATTTCAAGTGATTTGGGAAACATATAGTCCTTGCTTTTCCACATTGTGTAAGAAACAACATGAGGCTTGCAAGGGATTGAAACAATGCATCCCAAAACGTATTCCAGCAGTGAAAACACATGTTTCTACAAAGACTTTGAAGGAGCAAGCAAAAGCCTAGTGGCAGAGTGTTCTTTCAGAGAGAAACACATGCATTTCATCCTTCTGGAGTGAGTTTTCAGCCTGGAATTCATTTGCATTTTGTACTGTGCAGAATGTAGCTACCTGCTCGGGGCTTGTCTCATAGAAGCCCCTTTCCTGCAGGAGCTTGTTGCAACATTCATTGTTTGGCTCAGTTCTTTAGGGTTGGTTTTGGAAGGTCTTTCAACTTTGGCCAAATCCCGCTTCGTACGAAATTTTTTCACAGCGCTGTCTCCAAGTGTCCACAAAGAGCTGCTGCTTGAAACTGTCCACATGCACATCTTCCAAACTGGTGTGCTCATTTCACTACCTGCATTTTGGTTTCCACTTCTTTCTTTGAAATGACAAGCCTTCTTTCTGCATGCTACACACACCTTGTAGCAGTTTCAGCTTGAAGCATGTTGTGCTCTCAAAACGCTGTGTAAATTCTGTACAGTGTGTTACTCTCCAGCACTGAATACACTACTTAGAGCTGCCTAAACCACAGACACGCAAACACATCTTTTTGTGAAAGTCCTACTTCAGGTCACTTGGAAATGTAAGGTTTTCATGGAGAACATGAGGTCAATCATGGTTTTGCACTCTGCAACCAGTAGAAATGTCCTTTTGTACATAGCCCTCTGAAATTCACATCAAAATACCCTTCTTTTCTGGTTTCTTGAATGTTCTCAACACATTAGGAGAAAGATCGTGTTTGAGCAAGAGTGATGTAGTGTGCGTTTTCCTGGATTTCAAGTGATTTGGGAAACATATAGTCCTTGCTTTTCCACATTGTGTAAGAAACAACATGAGGCTTGCAAGGGATTGAAACAATGCATCCCAAAACGTATTCCAGCAGTGAAAACACATGTTTCTACAAAGACTTTGAAGGAGCAAGCAAAAGCCTAGTGGCAGAGTGTTCTTTCAGAGAGAAACACATGCATTTCATCCTTCTGGAGTGAGTTTTCAGCCTGGAATTCATTTGCATTTTGTACTGTGCAGAATGTAGCTACCTGCTCGGGGCTTGTCTCATAGAAGCCCCTTTCCTGCAGGAGCTTGTTGCAACATTCATTGTTTGGCTCAGTTCTTTAGGGTTGGTTTTGGAAGGTCTTTCAACTTTGGCCAAATCCCGCTTCGTACGAAATTTTTTCACAGCGCTGTCTCCAAGTGTCCACAAAGAGCTGCTGCTTGAAACTGTCCACATGCACATCTTCCAAACTGGTGTGCTCATTTCACTACCTGCATTTTGGTTTCCACTTCTTTCTTTGAAATGACAAGCCTTCTTTCTGCATGCTACACACACCTTGTAGCAGTTTCAGCTTGAAGCATGTTGTGCTCTCAAAACGCTGTGTAAATTCTGTGCAGTGTGTTACTCTCCAGCACTGAATACACTACTTAGAGCTGCCTAAACCACAGACACGCAAACACATCTTTTTGTGAAAGTCCTACTTCAGGTCACTTGGAAATGTAAGGTTTTCATGGAGAACATGAGGTCAATCATGGTTTTGCACTCTGCAACCAGTAGAAATGTCCTTTTGTACATAGCCACCTGAAATTCACATCAAAATACCCTTCTTTTCTGGTTTCTTGAATGTTCTCAACACATTAGGAGAAAGATCGTGTTTGAGCAAGAGTGATGTAGTGTGCGTTTTCCTGGATTTCAAGTGATTTGGGAAACATATAGTCCTTGCTTTTCCACATTGTGTAAGAAACAACATGAGGCTTGCAAGGGATTGAAACAATGCATCCCAAAACGTATTCCAGCAGTGAAAACACATGTTTCTACAAAGACTTTGAAGGAGCAAGCAAAAGCCTAGTGGCAGAGTGTTCTTTCAGAGAGAAACACATGCATTTCATCCTTCTGGAGTGAGTTTTCAGCCTGGAATTCATTTGCATTTTGTACTGTGCAGAATGTAGCTACCTGCTCGGGGCTTGTCTCATAGAAGCCCCTTTCCTGCAGGAGCTTGTTGCAACATTCATTGTTTGGCTCAGTTCTTTAGGGTTGGTTTTGGAAGGTCTTTCAACTTTGGCCAAATCCCGCTTCGTACGAAATTTTTTCACAGCGCTGTCTCCAAGTGTCCACAAAGAGCTGCTGCTTGAAACTGTCCACATGCACATCTTCCAAACTGGTGTGCTCATTTCACTACCTGCATTTTGGTTTCCACTTCTTTCTTTGAAATGACAAGCCTTCTTTCTGCATGCTACACACACCTTGTAGCAGTTTCAGCTTGAAGCATGTTGTGCTCTCAAAACGCTGTGTAAATTCTGTGCAGTGTGTTACTCTCCAGCACTGAATACACTACTTAGAGCTGCCTAAACCACAGACACGCAAACACATCTTTTTGTGAAAGTCCTACTTCAGGTCACTTGGAAATGTAAGGTTTTCATGGAGAACATGAGGTCAATCATGGTTTTGCACTCTGCAACCAGTAGAAATGTCCTTTTGTACATAGCCATCTGAAATTCACATCAAAATACCCTTCTTTTCTGGTTTCTTGAATGTTCTCAACACATTAGGAGAAAGATCGTGTTTGAGCAAGAGTGATGTAGTGTGCGTTTTCCTGGATTTCAAGTGATTTGGGAAACATATAGTCCTTGCTTTTCCACATTGTGTAAGAAACAACATGAGGCTTGCAAGGGATTGAAACAATGCATCCCAAAACGTATTCCAGCAGTGAAAACACATGTTTCTACAAAGACTTTGAAGGAGCAAGCAAAAGCCTAGTGGCAGAGTGTTCTTTCAGAGAGAAACACATGCATTTCATCCTTCTGGAGTGAGTTTTCAGCCTGGAATTCATTTGCATTTTGTACTGTGCAGAATGTAGCTACCTGCTCGGGGCTTGTCTCATAGAAGCCCCTTTCCTGCAGGAGCTTGTTGCAACATTCATTGTTTGGCTCAGTTCTTTAGGGTTGGTTTTGGAAGGTCTTTCAACTTTGGCCAAATCCCGCTTTGTACGAAATTTTTTCACAGCGCTGTCTCCAAGTGTCCACAAAGAGCTGCTGCTTGAAACTGTCCACATGCACATCTTCCAAACTGGTGTGCTCATTTCACTACCTGCATTTTGGTTTCCACTTCTTTCTTTGAAATGACAAGCCTTCTTTCTGCATGCTACACACACCTTGTAGCAGTTTCAGCTTGAAGCATGTTGTGCTCTCAAAACGCTGTGTAAATTCTGTGCAGTGTGTTACTCTCCAGCACTGAATACACTACTTAGAGCTGCCTAAACCACAGACACGCAAACACATCTTTTTGTGAAAGTCCTACTTCAGGTCACTTGGAAATGTAAGGTTTTCATGGAGAACATGAGGTCAATCATGGTTTTGCACTCTGCAACCAGTAGAAATGTCCTTTTGTACATAGCCATCTGAAATTCACATCAAAATACCCTTCTTTTCTGGTTTCTTGAATGTTCTCAACACATTAGGAGAAAGATCGTGTTTGAGCAAGAGTGATGTAGTGTGCGTTTTCCTGGATTTCAAGTGATTTGGGAAACATATAGTCCTTGCTTTTCCACATTGTGTAAGAAACAACATGAGGCTTGCAAGGGATTGAAACAATGCATCCCAAAACGTATTCCAGCAGTGAAAACACATGTTTCTACAAAGACTTTGAAGGAGCAAGCAAAAGCCTAGTGGCAGAGTGTTCTTTCAGAGAGAAACACATGCATTTCATCCTTCTGGAGTGAGTTTTCAGCCTGGAATTCATTTGCATTTTGTACTGTGCAGAATGTAGCTACCTGCTCGGGGCTTGTCTCATAGAAGCCCCTTTCCTGCAGGAGCTTGTTGCAACATTCATTGTTTGGCTCAGTTCTTTAGGGTTGGTTTTGGAAGGTCTTTCAACTTTGGCCAAATCCCGCTTCGTACGAAATTTTTTCACAGCGCTGTCTCCAAGTGTCCACAAAGAGCTGCTGCTTGAAACTGTCCACATGCACATCTTCCAAACTGGTGTGCTCATTTCACTACCTGCATTTTGGTTTCCACTTCTTTCTTTGAAATGACAAGCCTTCTTTCTGCATGCTACACACACCTTGTAGCAGTTTCAGCTTGAAGCATGTTGTGCTCTCAAAACGCTGTGTAAATTCTGTGCAGTGTGTTACTCTCCAGCACTGAATACACTACTTAGAGCTGCCTAAACCACAGACACGCAAACACATCTTTTTGTGAAAGTCCTACTTCAGGTCACTTGGAAATGTAAGGTTTTCATGGAGAACATGAGGTCAATCATGGTTTTGCACTCTGCAACCAGTAGAAATGTCCTTTTGTACATAGCCACCTGAAATTCACATCAAAATACCCTTCTTTTCTGGTTTCTTGAATGTTCTCAACACATTAGGAGAAAGATCGTGTTTGAGCAAGAGTGATGTAGTGTGCGTTTTCCTGGATTTCAAGTGATTTGGGAAACATATAGTCCTTGCTTTTCCACATTGTGTAAGAAACAACATGAGGCTTGCAAGGGATTGAAACAATGCATCCCAAAACGTATTCCAGCAGTGAAAACACATGTTTCTACAAAGACTTTGAAGGAGCAAGCAAAAGCCTAGTGGCAGAGTGTTCTTTCAGAGAGAAACACATGCATTTCATCCTTCTGGAGTGAGTTTTCAGCCTGGAATTCATTTGCATTTTGTACTGTGCAGAATGTAGCTACCTGCTCGGGGCTTGTCTCATAGAAGCCCCTTTCCTGCAGGAGCTTGTTGCAACATTCATTGTTTGGCTCAGTTCTTTAGGGTTGGTTTTGGAAGGTCTTTCAACTTTGGCCAAATCCCGCTTCGTACGAAATTTTTTCACAGCGCTGTCTCCAAGTGTCCACAAAGAGCTGCTGCTTGAAACTGTCCACATGCACATCTTCCAAACTGGTGTGCTCATTTCACTACCTGCATTTTGGTTTCCACTTCTTTCTTTGAAATGACAAGCCTTCTTTCTGCATGCTACACACACCTTGTAGCAGTTTCAGCTTGAAGCATGTTGTGCTCTCAAAACGCTGTGTAAATTCTGTGCAGTGTGTTACTCTCCAGCACTGAATACACTACTTAGAGCTGCCTAAACCACAGACACGCAAACACATCTTTTTGTGAAAGTCCTACTTCAGGTCACTTGGAAATGTAAGGTTTTCATGGAGAACATGAGGTCAATCATGGTTTTGCACTCTGCAACCAGTAGAAATGTCCTTTTGTACATAGCCATCTGAAATTCACATCAAAATACCCTTCTTTTCTGGTTTCTTGAATGTTCTCAACACATTAGGAGAAAGATCGTGTTTGAGCAAGAGTGATGTAGTGTGCGTTTTCCTGGATTTCAAGTGATTTGGGAAACATATAGTCCTTGCTTTTCCACATTGTGTAAGAAACAACATGAGGCTTGCAAGGGATTGAAACAATGCATCCCAAAACGTATTCCAGCAGTGAAAACACATGTTTCTACAAAGACTTTGAAGGAGCAAGCAAAAGCCTAGTGGCAGAGTGTTCTTTCAGAGAGAAACACATGCATTTCATCCTTCTGGAGTGAGTTTTCAGCCTGGAATTCATTTGCATTTTGTACTGTGCAGAATGTAGCTACCTGCTCGGGGCTTGTCTCATAGAAGCCCCTTTCCTGCAGGAGCTTGTTGCAACATTCATTGTTTGGCTCAGTTCTTTAGGGTTGGTTTTGGAAGGTCTTTCAACTTTGGCCAAATCCCGCTTCGTACGAAATTTTTTCACAGCGCTGTCTCCAAGTGTCCACAAAGAGCTGCTGCTTGAAACTGTCCACATGCACATCTTCCAAACTGGTGTGCTCATTTCACTACCTGCATTTTGGTTTCCACTTCTTTCTTTGAAATGACAAGCCTTCTTTCTGCATGCTACACACACCTTGTAGCAGTTTCAGCTTGAAGCATGTTGTGCTCTCAAAACGCTGTGTAAATTCTGTGCAGTGTGTTACTCTCCAGCACTGAATACACTACTTAGAGCTGCCTAAACCACAGACACGCAAACACATCTTTTTGTGAAAGTCCTACTTCAGGTCACTTGGAAATGTAAGGTTTTCATGGAGAACATGAGGTCAATCATGGTTTTGCACTCTGCAACCAGTAGAAATGTCCTTTTGTACATAGCCACCTGAAATTCACATCAAAATACCCTTCTTTTCTGGTTTCTTGAATGTTCTCAACACATTAGGAGAAAGATCGTGTTTGAGCAAGAGTGATGTAGTGTGCGTTTTCCTGGATTTCAAGTGATTTGGGAAACATATAGTCCTTGCTTTTCCACATTGTGTAAGAAACAACATGAGGCTTGCAAGGGATTGAAACAATGCATCCCAAAACGTATTCCAGCAGTGAAAACACATGTTTCTACAAAGACTTTGAAGGAGCAAGCAAAAGCCTAGTGGCAGAGTGTTCTTTCAGAGAGAAACACATGCATTTCATCCTTCTGGAGTGAGTTTTCAGCCTGGAATTCATTTGCATTTTGTACTGTGCAGAATGTAGCTACCTGCTCGGGGCTTGTCTCATAGAAGCCCCTTTCCTGCAGGAGCTTGTTGCAACATTCATTGTTTGGCTCAGTTCTTTAGGGTTGGTTTTGGAAGGTCTTTCAACTTTGGCCAAATCCCGCTTCGTACGAAATTTTTTCACAGCGCTGTCTCCAAGTGTCCACAAAGAGCTGCTGCTTGAAACTGTCCACATGCACATCTTCCAAACTGGTGTGCTCATTTCACTACCTGCATTTTGGTTTCCACTTCTTTCTTTGAAATGACAAGCCTTCTTTCTGCATGCTACACACACCTTGTAGCAGTTTCAGCTTGAAGCATGTTGTGCTCTCAAAACGCTGTGTAAATTCTGTGCAGTGTGTTACTCTCCAGCACTGAATACACTACTTAGAGCTGCCTAAACCACAGACACGCAAACACATCTTTTTGTGAAAGTCCTACTTCAGGTCACTTGGAAATGTAAGGTTTTCATGGAGAACATGAGGTCAATCATGGTTTTGCACTCTGCAACCAGTAGAAATGTCCTTTTGTACATAGCCACCTGAAATTCACATCAAAATACCCTTCTTTTCTGGTTTCTTGAATGTTCTCAACACATTAGGAGAAAGATCGTGTTTGAGCAAGAGTGATGTAGTGTGCGTTTTCCTGGATTTCAAGTGATTTGGGAAACATATAGTCCTTGCTTTTCCACATTGTGTAAGAAACAACATGAGGCTTGCAAGGGATTGAAACAATGCATCCCAAAACGTATTCCAGCAGTGAAAACACATGTTTCTACAAAGACTTTGAAGGAGCAAGCAAAAGCCTAGTGGCAGAGTGTTCTTTCAGAGAGAAACACATGCATTTCATCCTTCTGGAGTGAGTTTTCAGCCTGGAATTCATTTGCATTTTGTACTGTGCAGAATGTAGCTACCTGCTCGGGGCTTGTCTCATAGAAGCCCCTTTCCTGCAGGAGCTTGTTGCAACATTCATTGTTTGGCTCAGTTCTTTAGGGTTGGTTTTGGAAGGTCTTTCAACTTTGGCCAAATCCCGCTTCGTACGAAATTTTTTCACAGCGCTGTCTCCAAGTGTCCACAAAGAGCTGCTGCTTGAAACTGTCCACATGCACATCTTCCAAACTGGTGTGCTCATTTCACTACCTGCATTTTGGTTTCCACTTCTTTCTTTGAAATGACAAGCCTTCTTTCTGCATGCTACACACACCTTGTAGCAGTTTCAGCTTGAAGCATGTTGTGCTCTCAAAACGCTGTGTAAATTCTGTGCAGTGTGTTACTCTCCAGCACTGAATACACTACTTAGAGCTGCCTAAACCACAGACACGCAAACACATCTTTTTGTGAAAGTCCTACTTCAGGTCACTTGGAAATGTAAGGTTTTCATGGAGAACATGAGGTCAATCATGGTTTTGCACTCTGCAACCAGTAGAAATGTCCTTTTGTACATAGCCACCTGAAATTCACATCAAAATACCCTTCTTTTCTGGTTTCTTGAATGTTCTCAACACATTAGGAGAAAGATCGTGTTTGAGCAAGAGTGATGTAGTGTGCGTTTTCCTGGATTTCAAGTGATTTGGGAAACATATAGTCCTTGCTTTTCCACATTGTGTAAGAAACAACATGAGGCTTGCAAGGGATTGAAACAATGCATCCCAAAACGTATTCCAGCAGTGAAAACACATGTTTCTACAAAGACTTTGAAGGAGCAAGCAAAAGCCTAGTGGCAGAGTGTTCTTTCAGAGAGAAACACATGCATTTCATCCTTCTGGAGTGAGTTTTCAGCCTGGAATTCATTTGCATTTTGTACTGTGCAGAATGTAGCTACCTGCTCGGGGCTTGTCTCATAGAAGCCCCTTTCCTGCAGGAGCTTGTTGCAACATTCATTGTTTGGCTCAGTTCTTTAGGGTTGGTTTTGGAAGGTCTTTCAACTTTGGCCAAATCCCGCTTCGTACGAAATTTTTTCACAGCGCTGTCTCCAAGTGTCCACAAAGAGCTGCTGCTTGAAACTGTCCACATGCACATCTTCCAAACTGGTGTGCTCATTTCACTACCTGCATTTTGGTTTCCACTTCTTTCTTTGAAATGACAAGCCTTCTTTCTGCATGCTACACACACCTTGTAGCAGTTTCAGCTTGAAGCATGTTGTGCTCTCAAAACGCTGTGTAAATTCTGTGCAGTGTGTTACTCTCCAGCACTGAATACACTACTTAGAGCTGCCTAAACCACAGACACGCAAACACATCTTTTTGTGAAAGTCCTACTTCAGGTCACTTGGAAATGTAAGGTTTTCATGGAGAACATGAGGTCAATCATGGTTTTGCACTCTGCAACCAGTAGAAATGTCCTTTTGTACATAGCCACCTGAAATTCACATCAAAATACCCTTCTTTTCTGGTTTCTTGAATGTTCTCAACACATTAGGAGAAAGATCGTGTTTGAGCAAGAGTGATGTAGTGTGCGTTTTCCTGGATTTCAAGTGATTTGGGAAACATATAGTCCTTGCTTTTCCACATTGTGTAAGAAACAACATGAGGCTTGCAAGGGATTGAAACAATGCATCCCAAAACGTATTCCAGCAGTGAAAACACATGTTTCTACAAAGACTTTGAAGGAGCAAGCAAAAGCCTAGTGGCAGAGTGTTCTTTCAGAGAGAAACACATGCATTTCATCCTTCTGGAGTGAGTTTTCAGCCTGGAATTCATTTGCATTTTGTACTGTGCAGAATGTAGCTACCTGCTCGGGGCTTGTCTCATAGAAGCCCCTTTCCTGCAGGAGCTTGTTGCAACATTCATTGTTTGGCTCAGTTCTTTAGGGTTGGTTTTGGAAGGTCTTTCAACTTTGGCCAAATCCCGCTTCGTACGAAATTTTTTCACAGCGCTGTCTCCAAGTGTCCACAAAGAGCTGCTGCTTGAAACTGTCCACATGCACATCTTCCAAACTGGTGTGCTCATTTCACTACCTGCATTTTGGTTTCCACTTCTTTCTTTGAAATGACAAGCCTTCTTTCTGCATGCTACACACACCTTGTAGCAGTTTCAGCTTGAAGCATGTTGTGCTCTCAAAACGCTGTGTAAATTCTGTGCAGTGTGTTACTCTCCAGCACTGAATACACTACTTAGAGCTGCCTAAACCACAGACACGCAAACACATCTTTTTGTGAAAGTCCTACTTCAGGTCACTTGGAAATGTAAGGTTTTCATGGAGAACATGAGGTCAATCATGGTTTTGCACTCTGCAACCAGTAGAAATGTCCTTTTGTACATAGCCACCTGAAATTCACATCAAAATACCCTTCTTTTCTGGTTTCTTGAATGTTCTCAACACATTAGGAGAAAGATCGTGTTTGAGCAAGAGTGATGTAGTGTGCGTTTTCCTGGATTTCAAGTGATTTGGGAAACATATAGTCCTTGCTTTTCCACATTGTGTAAGAAACAACATGAGGCTTGCAAGGGATTGAAACAATGCATCCCAAAACGTATTCCAGCAGTGAAAACACATGTTTCTACAAAGACTTTGAAGGAGCAAGCAAAAGCCTAGTGGCAGAGTGTTCTTTCAGAGAGAAACACATGCATTTCATCCTTCTGGAGTGAGTTTTCAGCCTGGAATTCATTTGCATTTTGTACTGTGCAGAATGTAGCTACCTGCTCGGGGCTTGTCTCATAGAAGCCCCTTTCCTGCAGGAGCTTGTTGCAACATTCATTGTTTGGCTCAGTTCTTTAGGGTTGGTTTTGGAAGGTCTTTCAACTTTGGCCAAATCCCGCTTCGTACGAAATTTTTTCACAGCGCTGTCTCCAAGTGTCCACAAAGAGCTGCTGCTTGAAACTGTCCACATGCACATCTTCCAAACTGGTGTGCTCATTTCACTACCTGCATTTTGGTTTCCACTTCTTTCTTTGAAATGACAAGCCTTCTTTCTGCATGCTACACACACCTTGTAGCAGTTTCAGCTTGAAGCATGTTGTGCTCTCAAAACGCTGTGTAAATTCTGTACAGTGTGTTACTCTCCAGCACTGAATACACTACTTAGAGCTGCCTAAACCACAGACACGCAAACACATCTTTTTGTGAAAGTCCTACTTCAGGTCACTTGGAAATGTAAGGTTTTCATGGAGAACATGAGGTCAATCATGGTTTTGCACTCTGCAACCAGTAGAAATGTCCTTTTGTACATAGCCCTCTGAAATTCACATCAAAATACCCTTCTTTTCTGGTTTCTTGAATGTTCTCAACACATTAGGAGAAAGATCGTGTTTGAGCAAGAGTGATGTAGTGTGCGTTTTCCTGGATTTCAAGTGATTTGGGAAACATATAGTCCTTGCTTTTCCACATTGTGTAAGAAACAACATGAGGCTTGCAAGGGATTGAAACAATGCATCCCAAAACGTATTCCAGCAGTGAAAACACATGTTTCTACAAAGACTTTGAAGGAGCAAGCAAAAGCCTAGTGGCAGAGTGTTCTTTCAGAGAGAAACACATGCATTTCATCCTTCTGGAGTGAGTTTTCAGCCTGGAATTCATTTGCATTTTGTACTGTGCAGAATGTAGCTACCTGCTCGGGGCTTGTCTCATAGAAGCCCCTTTCCTGCAGGAGCTTGTTGCAACATTCATTGTTTGGCTCAGTTCTTTAGGGTTGGTTTTGGAAGGTCTTTCAACTTTGGCCAAATCCCGCTTCGTACGAAATTTTTTCACAGCGCTGTCTCCAAGTGTCCACAAAGAGCTGCTGCTTGAAACTGTCCACATGCACATCTTCCAAACTGGTGTGCTCATTTCACTACCTGCATTTTGGTTTCCACTTCTTTCTTTGAAATGACAAGCCTTCTTTCTGCATGCTACACACACCTTGTAGCAGTTTCAGCTTGAAGCATGTTGTGCTCTCAAAACGCTGTGTAAATTCTGTGCAGTGTGTTACTCTCCAGCACTGAATACACTACTTAGAGCTGCCTAAACCACAGACACGCAAACACATCTTTTTGTGAAAGTCCTACTTCAGGTCACTTGGAAATGTAAGGTTTTCATGGAGAACATGAGGTCAATCATGGTTTTGCACTCTGCAACCAGTAGAAATGTCCTTTTGTACATAGCCCTCTGAAATTCACATCAAAATACCCTTCTTTTCTGGTTTCTTGAATGTTCTCAACACATTAGGAGAAAGATCGTGTTTGAGCAAGAGTGATGTAGTGTGCGTTTTCCTGGATTTCAAGTGATTTGGGAAACATATAGTCCTTGCTTTTCCACATTGTGTAAGAAACAACATGAGGCTTGCAAGGGATTGAAACAATGCATCCCAAAACGTATTCCAGCAGTGAAAACACATGTTTCTACAAAGACTTTGAAGGAGCAAGCAAAAGCCTAGTGGCAGAGTGTTCTTTCAGAGAGAAACACATGCATTTCATCCTTCTGGAGTGAGTTTTCAGCCTGGAATTCATTTGCATTTTGTACTGTGCAGAATGTAGCTACCTGCTCGGGGCTTGTCTCATAGAAGCCCCTTTCCTGCAGGAGCTTGTTGCAACATTCATTGTTTGGCTCAGTTCTTTAGGGTTGGTTTTGGAAGGTCTTTCAACTTTGGCCAAATCCCGCTTCGTACGAAATTTTTTCACAGCGCTGTCTCCAAGTGTCCACAAAGAGCTGCTGCTTGAAACTGTCCACATGCACATCTTCCAAACTGGTGTGCTCATTTCACTACCTGCATTTTGGTTTCCACTTCTTTCTTTGAAATGACAAGCCTTCTTTCTGCATGCTACACACACCTTGTAGCAGTTTCAGCTTGAAGCATGTTGTGCTCTCAAAACGCTGTGTAAATTCTGTGCAGTGTGTTACTCTCCAGCACTGAATACACTACTTAGAGCTGCCTAAACCACAGACACGCAAACACATCTTTTTGTGAAAGTCCTACTTCAGGTCACTTGGAAATGTAAGGTTTTCATGGAGAACATGAGGTCAATCATGGTTTTGCACTCTGCAACCAGTAGAAATGTCCTTTTGTACATAGCCACCTGAAATTCACATCAAAATACCCTTCTTTTCTGGTTTCTTGAATGTTCTCAACACATTAGGAGAAAGATCGTGTTTGAGCAAGAGTGATGTAGTGTGCGTTTTCCTGGATTTCAAGTGATTTGGGAAACATATAGTCCTTGCTTTTCCACATTGTGTAAGAAACAACATGAGGCTTGCAAGGGATTGAAACAATGCATCCCAAAACGTATTCCAGCAGTGAAAACACATGTTTCTACAAAGACTTTGAAGGAGCAAGCAAAAGCCTAGTGGCAGAGTGTTCTTTCAGAGAGAAACACATGCATTTCATCCTTCTGGAGTGAGTTTTCAGCCTGGAATTCATTTGCATTTTGTACTGTGCAGAATGTAGCTACCTGCTCGGGGCTTGTCTCATAGAAGCCCCTTTCCTGCAGGAGCTTGTTGCAACATTCATTGTTTGGCTCAGTTCTTTAGGGTTGGTTTTGGAAGGTCTTTCAACTTTGGCCAAATCCCGCTTCGTACGAAATTTTTTCACAGCGCTGTCTCCAAGTGTCCACAAAGAGCTGCTGCTTGAAACTGTCCACATGCACATCTTCCAAACTGGTGTGCTCATTTCACTACCTGCATTTTGGTTTCCACTTCTTTCTTTGAAATGACAAGCCTTCTTTCTGCATGCTACACACACCTTGTAGCAGTTTCAGCTTGAAGCATGTTGTGCTCTCAAAACGCTGTGTAAATTCTGTGCAGTGTGTTACTCTCCAGCACTGAATACACTACTTAGAGCTGCCTAAACCACAGACACGCAAACACATCTTTTTGTGAAAGTCCTACTTCAGGTCACTTGGAAATGTAAGGTTTTCATGGAGAACATGAGGTCAATCATGGTTTTGCACTCTGCAACCAGTAGAAATGTCCTTTTGTACATAGCCACCTGAAATTCACATCAAAATACCCTTCTTTTCTGGTTTCTTGAATGTTCTCAACACATTAGGAGAAAGATCGTGTTTGAGCAAGAGTGATGTAGTGTGCGTTTTCCTGGATTTCAAGTGATTTGGGAAACATATAGTCCTTGCTTTTCCACATTGTGTAAGAAACAACATGAGGCTTGCAAGGGATTGAAACAATGCATCCCAAAACGTATTCCAGCAGTGAAAACACATGTTTCTACAAAGACTTTGAAGGAGCAAGCAAAAGCCTAGTGGCAGAGTGTTCTTTCAGAGAGAAACACATGCATTTCATCCTTCTGGAGTGAGTTTTCAGCCTGGAATTCATTTGCATTTTGTACTGTGCAGAATGTAGCTACCTGCTCGGGGCTTGTCTCATAGAAGCCCCTTTCCTGCAGGAGCTTGTTGCAACATTCATTGTTTGGCTCAGTTCTTTAGGGTTGGTTTTGGAAGGTCTTTCAACTTTGGCCAAATCCCGCTTCGTACGAAATTTTTTCACAGCGCTGTCTCCAAGTGTCCACAAAGAGCTGCTGCTTGAAACTGTCCACATGCACATCTTCCAAACTGGTGTGCTCATTTCACTACCTGCATTTTGGTTTCCACTTCTTTCTTTGAAATGACAAGCCTTCTTTCTGCATGCTACACACACCTTGTAGCAGTTTCAGCTTGAAGCATGTTGTGCTCTCAAAACGCTGTGTAAATTCTGTGCAGTGTGTTACTCTCCAGCACTGAATACACTACTTAGAGCTGCCTAAACCACAGACACGCAAACACATCTTTTTGTGAAAGTCCTACTTCAGGTCACTTGGAAATGTAAGGTTTTCATGGAGAACATGAGGTCAATCATGGTTTTGCACTCTGCAACCAGTAGAAATGTCCTTTTGTACATAGCCACCTGAAATTCACATCAAAATACCCTTCTTTTCTGGTTTCTTGAATGTTCTCAACACATTAGGAGAAAGATCGTGTTTGAGCAAGAGTGATGTAGTGTGCGTTTTCCTGGATTTCAAGTGATTTGGGAAACATATAGTCCTTGCTTTTCCACATTGTGTAAGAAACAACATGAGGCTTGCAAGGGATTGAAACAATGCATCCCAAAACGTATTCCAGCAGTGAAAACACATGTTTCTACAAAGACTTTGAAGGAGCAAGCAAAAGCCTAGTGGCAGAGTGTTCTTTCAGAGAGAAACACATGCATTTCATCCTTCTGGAGTGAGTTTTCAGCCTGGAATTCATTTGCATTTTGTACTGTGCAGAATGTAGCTACCTGCTCGGGGCTTGTCTCATAGAAGCCCCTTTCCTGCAGGAGCTTGTTGCAACATTCATTGTTTGGCTCAGTTCTTTAGGGTTGGTTTTGGAAGGTCTTTCAACTTTGGCCAAATCCCGCTTCGTACGAAATTTTTTCACAGCGCTGTCTCCAAGTGTCCACAAAGAGCTGCTGCTTGAAACTGTCCACATGCACATCTTCCAAACTGGTGTGCTCATTTCACTACCTGCATTTTGGTTTCCACTTCTTTCTTTGAAATGACAAGCCTTCTTTCTGCATGCTACACACACCTTGTAGCAGTTTCAGCTTGAAGCATGTTGTGCTCTCAAAACGCTGTGTAAATTCTGTGCAGTGTGTTACTCTCCAGCACTGAATACACTACTTAGAGCTGCCTAAACCACAGACACGCAAACACATCTTTTTGTGAAAGTCCTACTTCAGGTCACTTGGAAATGTAAGGTTTTCATGGAGAACATGAGGTCAATCATGGTTTTGCACTCTGCAACCAGTAGAAATGTCCTTTTGTACATAGCCCTCTGAAATTCACATCAAAATACCCTTCTTTTCTGGTTTCTTGAATGTTCTCAACACATTAGGAGAAAGATCGTGTTTGAGCAAGAGTGATGTAGTGTGCGTTTTCCTGGATTTCAAGTGATTTGGGAAACATATAGTCCTTGCTTTTCCACATTGTGTAAGAAACAA
Source organism: Miniopterus natalensis (assembly GCF_054644295.1). Classification (NCBI taxonomy): domain Eukaryota; kingdom Metazoa; phylum Chordata; class Mammalia; order Chiroptera; family Miniopteridae; genus Miniopterus; species Miniopterus natalensis. The sequence continues at coordinate 40,053,743 of NC_142099.1, forward strand.
CATGAGGCTTGCAAGGGATTGAAACAATGCATCCCAAAACGTATTCCAGCAGTGAAAACACATGTTTCTACAAAGACTTTGAAGGAGCAAGCAAAAGCCTAGTGGCAGAGTGTTCTTTCAGAGAGAAACACATGCATTTCATCCTTCTGGAGTGAGTTTTCAGCCTGGAATTCATTTGCATTTTGTACTGTGCAGAATGTAGCTACCTGCTCGGGGCTTGTCTCATAGAAGCCCCTTTCCTGCAGGAGCTTGTTGCAACATTCATTGTTTGGCTCAGTTCTTTAGGGTTGGTTTTGGAAGGTCTTTCAACTTTGGCCAAATCCCGCTTCGTACGAAATTTTTTCACAGCGCTGTCTCCAAGTGTCCACAAAGAGCTGCTGCTTGAAACTGTCCACATGCACATCTTCCAAACTGGTGTGCTCATTTCACTACCTGCATTTTGGTTTCCACTTCTTTCTTTGAAATGACAAGCCTTCTTTCTGCATGCTACACACACCTTGTAGCAGTTTCAGCTTGAAGCATGTTGTGCTCTCAAAACGCTGTGTAAATTCTGTGCAGTGTGTTACTCTCCAGCACTGAATACACTACTTAGAGCTGCCTAAACCACAGACACGCAAACACATCTTTTTGTGAAAGTCCTACTTCAGGTCACTTGGAAATGTAAGGTTTTCATGGAGAACATGAGGTCAATCATGGTTTTGCACTCTGCAACCAGTAGAAATGTCCTTTTGTACATAGCCACCTGAAATTCACATCAAAATACCCTTCTTTTCTGGTTTCTTGAATGTTCTCAACACATTAGGAGAAAGATCGTGTTTGAGCAAGAGTGATGTAGTGTGCGTTTTCCTGGATTTCAAGTGATTTGGGAAACATATAGTCCTTGCTTTTCCACATTGTGTAAGAAACAACATGAGGCTTGCAAGGGATTGAAACAATGCATCCCAAAACGTATTCCAGCAGTGAAAACACATGTTTCTACAAAGACTTTGAAGGAGCAAGCAAAAGCCTAGTGGCAGAGTGTTCTTTCAGAGAGAAACACATGCATTTCATCCTTCTGGAGTGAGTTTTCAGCCTGGAATTCATTTGCATTTTGTACTGTGCAGAATGTAGCTACCTGCTCGGGGCTTGTCTCATAGAAGCCCCTTTCCTGCAGGAGCTTGTTGCAACATTCATTGTTTGGCTCAGTTCTTTAGGGTTGGTTTTGGAAGGTCTTTCAACTTTGGCCAAATCCCGCTTCGTACGAAATTTTTTCACAGCGCTGTCTCCAAGTGTCCACAAAGAGCTGCTGCTTGAAACTGTCCACATGCACATCTTCCAAACTGGTGTGCTCATTTCACTACCTGCATTTTGGTTTCCACTTCTTTCTTTGAAATGACAAGCCTTCTTTCTGCATGCTACACACACCTTGTAGCAGTTTCAGCTTGAAGCATGTTGTGCTCTCAAAACGCTGTGTAAATTCTGTACAGTGTGTTACTCTCCAGCACTGAATACACTACTTAGAGCTGCCTAAACCACAGACACGCAAACACATCTTTTTGTGAAAGTCCTACTTCAGGTCACTTGGAAATGTAAGGTTTTCATGGAGAACATGAGGTCAATCATGGTTTTGCACTCTGCAACCAGTAGAAATGTCCTTTTGTACATAGCCACCTGAAATTCACATCAAAATACCCTTCTTTTCTGGTTTCTTGAATGTTCTCAACACATTAGGAGAAAGATCGTGTTTGAGCAAGAGTGATGTAGTGTGCGTTTTCCTGGATTTCAAGTGATTTGGGAAACATATAGTCCTTGCTTTTCCACATTGTGTAAGAAACAACATGAGGCTTGCAAGGGATTGAAACAATGCATCCCAAAACGTATTCCAGCAGTGAAAACACATGTTTCTACAAAGACTTTGAAGGAGCAAGCAAAAGCCTAGTGGCAGAGTGTTCTTTCAGAGAGAAACACATGCATTTCATCCTTCTGGAGTGAGTTTTCAGCCTGGAATTCATTTGCATTTTGTACTGTGCAGAATGTAGCTACCTGCTCGGGGCTTGTCTCATAGAAGCCCCTTTCCTGCAGGAGCTTGTTGCAACATTCATTGTTTGGCTCAGTTCTTTAGGGTTGGTTTTGGAAGGTCTTTCAACTTTGGCCAAATCCCGCTTCGTACGAAATTTTTTCACAGCGCTGTCTCCAAGTGTCCACAAAGAGCTGCTGCTTGAAACTGTCCACATGCACATCTTCCAAACTGGTGTGCTCATTTCACTACCTGCATTTTGGTTTCCACTTCTTTCTTTGAAATGACAAGCCTTCTTTCTGCATGCTACACACACCTTGTAGCAGTTTCAGCTTGAAGCATGTTGTGCTCTCAAAACGCTGTGTAAATTCTGTACAGTGTGTTACTCTCCAGCACTGAATACACTACTTAGAGCTGCCTAAACCACAGACACGCAAACACATCTTTTTGTGAAAGTCCTACTTCAGGTCACTTGGAAATGTAAGGTTTTCATGGAGAACATGAGGTCAATCATGGTTTTGCACTCTGCAACCAGTAGAAATGTCCTTTTGTACATAGCCACCTGAAATTCACATCAAAATACCCTTCTTTTCTGGTTTCTTGAATGTTCTCAACACATTAGGAGAAAGATCGTGTTTGAGCAAGAGTGATGTAGTGTGCGTTTTCCTGGATTTCAAGTGATTTGGGAAACATATAGTCCTTGCTTTTCCACATTGTGTAAGAAACAACATGAGGCTTGCAAGGGATTGAAACAATGCATCCCAAAACGTATTCCAGCAGTGAAAACACATGTTTCTACAAAGACTTTGAAGGAGCAAGCAAAAGCCTAGTGGCAGAGTGTTCTTTCAGAGAGAAACACATGCATTTCATCCTTCTGGAGTGAGTTTTCAGCCTGGAATTCATTTGCATTTTGTACTGTGCAGAATGTAGCTACCTGCTCGGGGCTTGTCTCATAGAAGCCCCTTTCCTGCAGGAGCTTGTTGCAACATTCATTGTTTGGCTCAGTTCTTTAGGGTTGGTTTTGGAAGGTCTTTCAACTTTGGCCAAATCCCGCTTCGTACGAAATTTTTTCACAGCGCTGTCTCCAAGTGTCCACAAAGAGCTGCTGCTTGAAACTGTCCACATGCACATCTTCCAAACTGGTGTGCTCATTTCACTACCTGCATTTTGGTTTCCACTTCTTTCTTTGAAATGACAAGCCTTCTTTCTGCATGCTACACACACCTTGTAGCAGTTTCAGCTTGAAGCATGTTGTGCTCTCAAAACGCTGTGTAAATTCTGTGCAGTGTGTTACTCTCCAGCACTGAATACACTACTTAGAGCTGCCTAAACCACAGACACGCAAACACATCTTTTTGTGAAAGTCCTACTTCAGGTCACTTGGAAATGTAAGGTTTTCATGGAGAACATGAGGTCAATCATGGTTTTGCACTCTGCAACCAGTAGAAATGTCCTTTTGTACATAGCCCTCTGAAATTCACATCAAAATACCCTTCTTTTCTGGTTTCTTGAATGTTCTCAACACATTAGGAGAAAGATCGTGTTTGAGCAAGAGTGATGTAGTGTGCGTTTTCCTGGATTTCAAGTGATTTGGGAAACATATAGTCCTTGCTTTTCCACATTGTGTAAGAAACAACATGAGGCTTGCAAGGGATTGAAACAATGCATCCCAAAACGTATTCCAGCAGTGAAAACACATGTTTCTACAAAGACTTTGAAGGAGCAAGCAAAAGCCTAGTGGCAGAGTGTTCTTTCAGAGAGAAACACATGCATTTCATCCTTCTGGAGTGAGTTTTCAGCCTGGAATTCATTTGCATTTTGTACTGTGCAGAATGTAGCTACCTGCTCGGGGCTTGTCTCATAGAAGCCCCTTTCCTGCAGGAGCTTGTTGCAACATTCATTGTTTGGCTCAGTTCTTTAGGGTTGGTTTTGGAAGGTCTTTCAACTTTGGCCAAATCCCGCTTCGTACGAAATTTTTTCACAGCGCTGTCTCCAAGTGTCCACAAAGAGCTGCTGCTTGAAACTGTCCACATGCACATCTTCCAAACTGGTGTGCTCATTTCACTACCTGCATTTTGGTTTCCACTTCTTTCTTTGAAATGACAAGCCTTCTTTCTGCATGCTACACACACCTTGTAGCAGTTTCAGCTTGAAGCATGTTGTGCTCTCAAAACGCTGTGTAAATTCTGTGCAGTGTGTTACTCTCCAGCACTGAATACACTACTTAGAGCTGCCTAAACCACAGACACGCAAACACATCTTTTTGTGAAAGTCCTACTTCAGGTCACTTGGAAATGTAAGGTTTTCATGGAGAACATGAGGTCAATCATGGTTTTGCACTCTGCAACCAGTAGAAATGTCCTTTTGTACATAGCCCTCTGAAATTCACATCAAAATACCCTTCTTTTCTGGTTTCTTGAATGTTCTCAACACATTAGGAGAAAGATCGTGTTTGAGCAAGAGTGATGTAGTGTGCGTTTTCCTGGATTTCAAGTGATTTGGGAAACATATAGTCCTTGCTTTTCCACATTGTGTAAGAAACAACATGAGGCTTGCAAGGGATTGAAACAATGCATCCCAAAACGTATTCCAGCAGTGAAAACACATGTTTCTACAAAGACTTTGAAGGAGCAAGCAAAAGCCTAGTGGCAGAGTGTTCTTTCAGAGAGAAACACATGCATTTCATCCTTCTGGAGTGAGTTTTCAGCCTGGAATTCATTTGCATTTTGTACTGTGCAGAATGTAGCTACCTGCTCGGGGCTTGTCTCATAGAAGCCCCTTTCCTGCAGGAGCTTGTTGCAACATTCATTGTTTGGCTCAGTTCTTTAGGGTTGGTTTTGGAAGGTCTTTCAACTTTGGCCAAATCCCGCTTCGTACGAAATTTTTTCACAGCGCTGTCTCCAAGTGTCCACAAAGAGCTGCTGCTTGAAACTGTCCACATGCACATCTTCCAAACTGGTGTGCTCATTTCACTACCTGCATTTTGGTTTCCACTTCTTTCTTTGAAATGACAAGCCTTCTTTCTGCATGCTACACACACCTTGTAGCAGTTTCAGCTTGAAGCATGTTGTGCTCTCAAAACGCTGTGTAAATTCTGTACAGTGTGTTACTCTCCAGCACTGAATACACTACTTAGAGCTGCCTAAACCACAGACACGCAAACACATCTTTTTGTGAAAGTCCTACTTCAGGTCACTTGGAAATGTAAGGTTTTCATGGAGAACATGAGGTCAATCATGGTTTTGCACTCTGCAACCAGTAGAAATGTCCTTTTGTACATAGCCACCTGAAATTCACATCAAAATACCCTTCTTTTCTGGTTTCTTGAATGTTCTCAACACATTAGGAGAAAGATCGTGTTTGAGCAAGAGTGATGTAGTGTGCGTTTTCCTGGATTTCAAGTGATTTGGGAAACATATAGTCCTTGCTTTTCCACATTGTGTAAGAAACAACATGAGGCTTGCAAGGGATTGAAACAATGCATCCCAAAACGTATTCCAGCAGTGAAAACACATGTTTCTACAAAGACTTTGAAGGAGCAAGCAAAAGCCTAGTGGCAGAGTGTTCTTTCAGAGAGAAACACATGCATTTCATCCTTCTGGAGTGAGTTTTCAGCCTGGAATTCATTTGCATTTTGTACTGTGCAGAATGTAGCTACCTGCTCGGGGCTTGTCTCATAGAAGCCCCTTTCCTGCAGGAGCTTGTTGCAACATTCATTGTTTGGCTCAGTTCTTTAGGGTTGGTTTTGGAAGGTCTTTCAACTTTGGCCAAATCCCGCTTCGTACGAAATTTTTTCACAGCGCTGTCTCCAAGTGTCCACAAAGAGCTGCTGCTTGAAACTGTCCACATGCACATCTTCCAAACTGGTGTGCTCATTTCACTACCTGCATTTTGGTTTCCACTTCTTTCTTTGAAATGACAAGCCTTCTTTCTGCATGCTACACACACCTTGTAGCAGTTTCAGCTTGAAGCATGTTGTGCTCTCAAAACGCTGTGTAAATTCTGTGCAGTGTGTTACTCTCCAGCACTGAATACACTACTTAGAGCTGCCTAAACCACAGACACGCAAACACATCTTTTTGTGAAAGTCCTACTTCAGGTCACTTGGAAATGTAAGGTTTTCATGGAGAACATGAGGTCAATCATGGTTTTGCACTCTGCAACCAGTAGAAATGTCCTTTTGTACATAGCCATCTGAAATTCACATCAAAATACCCTTCTTTTCTGGTTTCTTGAATGTTCTCAACACATTAGGAGAAAGATCGTGTTTGAGCAAGAGTGATGTAGTGTGCGTTTTCCTGGATTTCAAGTGATTTGGGAAACATATAGTCCTTGCTTTTCCACATTGTGTAAGAAACAACATGAGGCTTGCAAGGGATTGAAACAATGCATCCCAAAACGTATTCCAGCAGTGAAAACACATGTTTCTACAAAGACTTTGAAGGAGCAAGCAAAAGCCTAGTGGCAGAGTGTTCTTTCAGAGAGAAACACATGCATTTCATCCTTCTGGAGTGAGTTTTCAGCCTGGAATTCATTTGCATTTTGTACTGTGCAGAATGTAGCTACCTGCTCGGGGCTTGTCTCATAGAAGCCCCTTTCCTGCAGGAGCTTGTTGCAACATTCATTGTTTGGCTCAGTTCTTTAGGGTTGGTTTTGGAAGGTCTTTCAACTTTGGCCAAATCCCGCTTCGTACGAAATTTTTTCACAGCGCTGTCTCCAAGTGTCCACAAAGAGCTGCTGCTTGAAACTGTCCACATGCACATCTTCCAAACTGGTGTGCTCATTTCACTACCTGCATTTTGGTTTCCACTTCTTTCTTTGAAATGACAAGCCTTCTTTCTGCATGCTACACACACCTTGTAGCAGTTTCAGCTTGAAGCATGTTGTGCTCTCAAAACGCTGTGTAAATTCTGTACAGTGTGTTACTCTCCAGCACTGAATACACTACTTAGAGCTGCCTAAACCACAGACACGCAAACACATCTTTTTGTGAAAGTCCTACTTCAGGTCACTTGGAAATGTAAGGTTTTCATGGAGAACATGAGGTCAATCATGGTTTTGCACTCTGCAACCAGTAGAAATGTCCTTTTGTACATAGCCACCTGAAATTCACATCAAAATACCCTTCTTTTCTGGTTTCTTGAATGTTCTCAACACATTAGGAGAAAGATCGTGTTTGAGCAAGAGTGATGTAGTGTGCGTTTTCCTGGATTTCAAGTGATTTGGGAAACATATAGTCCTTGCTTTTCCACATTGTGTAAGAAACAACATGAGGCTTGCAAGGGATTGAAACAATGCATCCCAAAACGTATTCCAGCAGTGAAAACACATGTTTCTACAAAGACTTTGAAGGAGCAAGCAAAAGCCTAGTGGCAGAGTGTTCTTTCAGAGAGAAACACATGCATTTCATCCTTCTGGAGTGAGTTTTCAGCCTGGAATTCATTTGCATTTTGTACTGTGCAGAATGTAGCTACCTGCTCGGGGCTTGTCTCATAGAAGCCCCTTTCCTGCAGGAGCTTGTTGCAACATTCATTGTTTGGCTCAGTTCTTTAGGGTTGGTTTTGGAAGGTCTTTCAACTTTGGCCAAATCCCGCTTCGTACGAAATTTTTTCACAGCGCTGTCTCCAAGTGTCCACAAAGAGCTGCTGCTTGAAACTGTCCACATGCACATCTTCCAAACTGGTGTGCTCATTTCACTACCTGCATTTTGGTTTCCACTTCTTTCTTTGAAATGACAAGCCTTCTTTCTGCATGCTACACACACCTTGTAGCAGTTTCAGCTTGAAGCATGTTGTGCTCTCAAAACGCTGTGTAAATTCTGTACAGTGTGTTACTCTCCAGCACTGAATACACTACTTAGAGCTGCCTAAACCACAGACACGCAAACACATCTTTTTGTGAAAGTCCTACTTCAGGTCACTTGGAAATGTAAGGTTTTCATGGAGAACATGAGGTCAATCATGGTTTTGCACTCTGCAACCAGTAGAAATGTCCTTTTGTACATAGCCACCTGAAATTCACATCAAAATACCCTTCTTTTCTGGTTTCTTGAATGTTCTCAACACATTAGGAGAAAGATCGTGTTTGAGCAAGAGTGATGTAGTGTGCGTTTTCCTGGATTTCAAGTGATTTGGGAAACATATAGTCCTTGCTTTTCCACATTGTGTAAGAAACAACATGAGGCTTGCAAGGGATTGAAACAATGCATCCCAAAACGTATTCCAGCAGTGAAAACACATGTTTCTACAAAGACTTTGAAGGAGCAAGCAAAAGCCTAGTGGCAGAGTGTTCTTTCAGAGAGAAACACATGCATTTCATCCTTCTGGAGTGAGTTTTCAGCCTGGAATTCATTTGCATTTTGTACTGTGCAGAATGTAGCTACCTGCTCGGGGCTTGTCTCATAGAAGCCCCTTTCCTGCAGGAGCTTGTTGCAACATTCATTGTTTGGCTCAGTTCTTTAGGGTTGGTTTTGGAAGGTCTTTCAACTTTGGCCAAATCCCGCTTCGTACGAAATTTTTTCACAGCGCTGTCTCCAAGTGTCCACAAAGAGCTGCTGCTTGAAACTGTCCACATGCACATCTTCCAAACTGGTGTGCTCATTTCACTACCTGCATTTTGGTTTCCACTTCTTTCTTTGAAATGACAAGCCTTCTTTCTGCATGCTACACACACCTTGTAGCAGTTTCAGCTTGAAGCATGTTGTGCTCTCAAAACGCTGTGTAAATTCTGTGCAGTGTGTTACTCTCCAGCACTGAATACACTACTTAGAGCTGCCTAAACCACAGACACGCAAACACATCTTTTTGTGAAAGTCCTACTTCAGGTCACTTGGAAATGTAAGGTTTTCATGGAGAACATGAGGTCAATCATGGTTTTGCACTCTGCAACCAGTAGAAATGTCCTTTTGTACATAGCCACCTGAAATTCACATCAAAATACCCTTCTTTTCTGGTTTCTTGAATGTTCTCAACACATTAGGAGAAAGATCGTGTTTGAGCAAGAGTGATGTAGTGTGCGTTTTCCTGGATTTCAAGTGATTTGGGAAACATATAGTCCTTGCTTTTCCACATTGTGTAAGAAACAACATGAGGCTTGCAAGGGATTGAAACAATGCATCCCAAAACGTATTCCAGCAGTGAAAACACATGTTTCTACAAAGACTTTGAAGGAGCAAGCAAAAGCCTAGTGGCAGAGTGTTCTTTCAGAGAGAAACACATGCATTTCATCCTTCTGGAGTGAGTTTTCAGCCTGGAATTCATTTGCATTTTGTACTGTGCAGAATGTAGCTACCTGCTCGGGGCTTGTCTCATAGAAGCCCCTTTCCTGCAGGAGCTTGTTGCAACATTCATTGTTTGGCTCAGTTCTTTAGGGTTGGTTTTGGAAGGTCTTTCAACTTTGGCCAAATCCCGCTTCGTACGAAATTTTTTCACAGCGCTGTCTCCAAGTGTCCACAAAGAGCTGCTGCTTGAAACTGTCCACATGCACATCTTCCAAACTGGTGTGCTCATTTCACTACCTGCATTTTGGTTTCCACTTCTTTCTTTGAAATGACAAGCCTTCTTTCTGCATGCTACACACACCTTGTAGCAGTTTCAGCTTGAAGCATGTTGTGCTCTCAAAACGCTGTGTAAATTCTGTACAGTGTGTTACTCTCCAGCACTGAATACACTACTTAGAGCTGCCTAAACCACAGACACGCAAACACATCTTTTTGTGAAAGTCCTACTTCAGGTCACTTGGAAATGTAAGGTTTTCATGGAGAACATGAGGTCAATCATGGTTTTGCACTCTGCAACCAGTAGAAATGTCCTTTTGTACATAGCCCTCTGAAATTCACATCAAAATACCCTTCTTTTCTGGTTTCTTGAATGTTCTCAACACATTAGGAGAAAGATCGTGTTTGAGCAAGAGTGATGTAGTGTGCGTTTTCCTGGATTTCAAGTGATTTGGGAAACATATAGTCCTTGCTTTTCCACATTGTGTAAGAAACAACATGAGGCTTGCAAGGGATTGAAACAATGCATCCCAAAACGTATTCCAGCAGTGAAAACACATGTTTCTACAAAGACTTTGAAGGAGCAAGCAAAAGCCTAGTGGCAGAGTGTTCTTTCAGAGAGAAACACATGCATTTCATCCTTCTGGAGTGAGTTTTCAGCCTGGAATTCATTTGCATTTTGTACTGTGCAGAATGTAGCTACCTGCTCGGGGCTTGTCTCATAGAAGCCCCTTTCCTGCAGGAGCTTGTTGCAACATTCATTGTTTGGCTCAGTTCTTTAGGGTTGGTTTTGGAAGGTCTTTCAACTTTGGCCAAATCCCGCTTCGTACGAAATTTTTTCACAGCGCTGTCTCCAAGTGTCCACAAAGAGCTGCTGCTTGAAACTGTCCACATGCACATCTTCCAAACTGGTGTGCTCATTTCACTACCTGCATTTTGGTTTCCACTTCTTTCTTTGAAATGACAAGCCTTCTTTCTGCATGCTACACACACCTTGTAGCAGTTTCAGCTTGAAGCATGTTGTGCTCTCAAAACGCTGTGTAAATTCTGTGCAGTGTGTTACTCTCCAGCACTGAATACACTACTTAGAGCTGCCTAAACCACAGACACGCAAACACATCTTTTTGTGAAAGTCCTACTTCAGGTCACTTGGAAATGTAAGGTTTTCATGGAGAACATGAGGTCAATCATGGTTTTGCACTCTGCAACCAGTAGAAATGTCCTTTTGTACATAGCCACCTGAAATTCACATCAAAATACCCTTCTTTTCTGGTTTCTTGAATGTTCTCAACACATTAGGAGAAAGATCGTGTTTGAGCAAGAGTGATGTAGTGTGCGTTTTCCTGGATTTCAAGTGATTTGGGAAACATATAGTCCTTGCTTTTCCACATTGTGTAAGAAACAACATGAGGCTTGCAAGGGATTGAAACAATGCATCCCAAAACGTATTCCAGCAGTGAAAACACATGTTTCTACAAAGACTTTGAAGGAGCAAGCAAAAGCCTAGTGGCAGAGTGTTCTTTCAGAGAGAAACACATGCATTTCATCCTTCTGGAGTGAGTTTTCAGCCTGGAATTCATTTGCATTTTGTACTGTGCAGAATGTAGCTACCTGCTCGGGGCTTGTCTCATAGAAGCCCCTTTCCTGCAGGAGCTTGTTGCAACATTCATTGTTTGGCTCAGTTCTTTAGGGTTGGTTTTGGAAGGTCTTTCAACTTTGGCCAAATCCCGCTTCGTACGAAATTTTTTCACAGCGCTGTCTCCAAGTGTCCACAAAGAGCTGCTGCTTGAAACTGTCCACATGCACATCTTCCAAACTGGTGTGCTCATTTCACTACCTGCATTTTGGTTTCCACTTCTTTCTTTGAAATGACAAGCCTTCTTTCTGCATGCTACACACACCTTGTAGCAGTTTCAGCTTGAAGCATGTTGTGCTCTCAAAACGCTGTGTAAATTCTGTGCAGTGTGTTACTCTCCAGCACTGAATACACTACTTAGAGCTGCCTAAACCACAGACACGCAAACACATCTTTTTGTGAAAGTCCTACTTCAGGTCACTTGGAAATGTAAGGTTTTCATGGAGAACATGAGGTCAATCATGGTTTTGCACTCTGCAACCAGTAGAAATGTCCTTTTGTACATAGCCACCTGAAATTCACATCAAAATACCCTTCTTTTCTGGTTTCTTGAATGTTCTCAACACATTAGGAGAAAGATCGTGTTTGAGCAAGAGTGATGTAGTGTGCGTTTTCCTGGATTTCAAGTGATTTGGGAAACATATAGTCCTTGCTTTTCCACATTGTGTAAGAAACAACATGAGGCTTGCAAGGGATTGAAACAATGCATCCCAAAACGTATTCCAGCAGTGAAAACACATGTTTCTACAAAGACTTTGAAGGAGCAAGCAAAAGCCTAGTGGCAGAGTGTTCTTTCAGAGAGAAACACATGCATTTCATCCTTCTGGAGTGAGTTTTCAGCCTGGAATTCATTTGCATTTTGTACTGTGCAGAATGTAGCTACCTGCTCGGGGCTTGTCTCATAGAAGCCCCTTTCCTGCAGGAGCTTGTTGCAACATTCATTGTTTGGCTCAGTTCTTTAGGGTTGGTTTTGGAAGGTCTTTCAACTTTGGCCAAATCCCGCTTCGTACGAAATTTTTTCACAGCGCTGTCTCCAAGTGTCCACAAAGAGCTGCTGCTTGAAACTGTCCACATGCACATCTTCCAAACTGGTGTGCTCATTTCACTACCTGCATTTTGGTTTCCACTTCTTTCTTTGAAATGACAAGCCTTCTTTCTGCATGCTACACACACCTTGTAGCAGTTTCAGCTTGAAGCATGTTGTGCTCTCAAAACGCTGTGTAAATTCTGTGCAGTGTGTTACTCTCCAGCACTGAATACACTACTTAGAGCTGCCTAAACCACAGACACGCAAACACATCTTTTTGTGAAAGTCCTACTTCAGGTCACTTGGAAATGTAAGGTTTTCATGGAGAACATGAGGTCAATCATGGTTTTGCACTCTGCAACCAGTAGAAATGTCCTTTTGTACATAGCCACCTGAAATTCACATCAAAATACCCTTCTTTTCTGGTTTCTTGAATGTTCTCAACACATTAGGAGAAAGATCGTGTTTGAGCAAGAGTGATGTAGTGTGCGTTTTCCTGGATTTCAAGTGATTTGGGAAACATATAGTCCTTGCTTTTCCACATTGTGTAAGAAACAACATGAGGCTTGCAAGGGATTGAAACAATGCATCCCAAAACGTATTCCAGCAGTGAAAACACATGTTTCTACAAAGACTTTGAAGGAGCAAGCAAAAGCCTAGTGGCAGAGTGTTCTTTCAGAGAGAAACACATGCATTTCATCCTTCTGGAGTGAGTTTTCAGCCTGGAATTCATTTGCATTTTGTACTGTGCAGAATGTAGCTACCTGCTCGGGGCTTGTCTCATAGAAGCCCCTTTCCTGCAGGAGCTTGTTGCAACATTCATTGTTTGGCTCAGTTCTTTAGGGTTGGTTTTGGAAGGTCTTTCAACTTTGGCCAAATCCCGCTTCGTACGAAATTTTTTCACAGCGCTGTCTCCAAGTGTCCACAAAGAGCTGCTGCTTGAAACTGTCCACATGCACATCTTCCAAACTGGTGTGCTCATTTCACTACCTGCATTTTGGTTTCCACTTCTTTCTTTGAAATGACAAGCCTTCTTTCTGCATGCTACACACACCTTGTAGCAGTTTCAGCTTGAAGCATGTTGTGCTCTCAAAACGCTGTGTAAATTCTGTGCAGTGTGTTACTCTCCAGCACTGAATACACTACTTAGAGCTGCCTAAACCACAGACACGCAAACACATCTTTTTGTGAAAGTCCTACTTCAGGTCACTTGGAAATGTAAGGTTTTCATGGAGAACATGAGGTCAATCATGGTTTTGCACTCTGCAACCAGTAGAAATGTCCTTTTGTACATAGCCCTCTGAAATTCACATCAAAATACCCTTCTTTTCTGGTTTCTTGAATGTTCTCAACACATTAGGAGAAAGATCGTGTTTGAGCAAGAGTGATGTAGTGTGCGTTTTCCTGGATTTCAAGTGATTTGGGAAACATATAGTCCTTGCTTTTCCACATTGTGTAAGAAACAACATGAGGCTTGCAAGGGATTGAAACAATGCATCCCAAAACGTATTCCAGCAGTGAAAACACATGTTTCTACAAAGACTTTGAAGGAGCAAGCAAAAGCCTAGTGGCAGAGTGTTCTTTCAGAGAGAAACACATGCATTTCATCCTTCTGGAGTGAGTTTTCAGCCTGGAATTCATTTGCATTTTGTACTGTGCAGAATGTAGCTACCTGCTCGGGGCTTGTCTCATAGAAGCCCCTTTCCTGCAGGAGCTTGTTGCAACATTCATTGTTTGGCTCAGTTCTTTAGGGTTGGTTTTGGAAGGTCTTTCAACTTTGGCCAAATCCCGCTTCGTACGAAATTTTTTCACAGCGCTGTCTCCAAGTGTCCACAAAGAGCTGCTGCTTGAAACTGTCCACATGCACATCTTCCAAACTGGTGTGCTCATTTCACTACCTGCATTTTGGTTTCCACTTCTTTCTTTGAAATGACAAGCCTTCTTTCTGCATGCTACACACACCTTGTAGCAGTTTCAGCTTGAAGCATGTTGTGCTCTCAAAACGCTGTGTAAATTCTGTGCAGTGTGTTACTCTCCAGCACTGAATACACTACTTAGAGCTGCCTAAACCACAGACACGCAAACACATCTTTTTGTGAAAGTCCTACTTCAGGTCACTTGGAAATGTAAGGTTTTCATGGAGAACATGAGGTCAATCATGGTTTTGCACTCTGCAACCAGTAGAAATGTCCTTTTGTACATAGCCACCTGAAATTCACATCAAAATACCCTTCTTTTCTGGTTTCTTGAATGTTCTCAACACATTAGGAGAAAGATCGTGTTTGAGCAAGAGTGATGTAGTGTGCGTTTTCCTGGATTTCAAGTGATTTGGGAAACATATAGTCCTTGCTTTTCCACATTGTGTAAGAAACAACATGAGGCTTGCAAGGGATTGAAACAATGCATCCCAAAACGTATTCCAGCAGTGAAAACACATGTTTCTACAAAGACTTTGAAGGAGCAAGCAAAAGCCTAGTGGCAGAGTGTTCTTTCAGAGAGAAACACATGCATTTCATCCTTCTGGAGTGAGTTTTCAGCCTGGAATTCATTTGCATTTTGTACTGTGCAGAATGTAGCTACCTGCTCGGGGCTTGTCTCATAGAAGCCCCTTTCCTGCAGGAGCTTGTTGCAACATTCATTGTTTGGCTCAGTTCTTTAGGGTTGGTTTTGGAAGGTCTTTCAACTTTGGCCAAATCCCGCTTCGTACGAAATTTTTTCACAGCGCTGTCTCCAAGTGTCCACAAAGAGCTGCTGCTTGAAACTGTCCACATGCACATCTTCCAAACTGGTGTGCTCATTTCACTACCTGCATTTTGGTTTCCACTTCTTTCTTTGAAATGACAAGCCTTCTTTCTGCATGCTACACACACCTTGTAGCAGTTTCAGCTTGAAGCATGTTGTGCTCTCAAAACGCTGTGTAAATTCTGTGCAGTGTGTTACTCTCCAGCACTGAATACACTACTTAGAGCTGCCTAAACCACAGACACGCAAACACATCTTTTTGTGAAAGTCCTACTTCAGGTCACTTGGAAATGTAAGGTTTTCATGGAGAACATGAGGTCAATCATGGTTTTGCACTCTGCAACCAGTAGAAATGTCCTTTTGTACATAGCCACCTGAAATTCACATCAAAATACCCTTCTTTTCTGGTTTCTTGAATGTTCTCAACACATTAGGAGAAAGATCGTGTTTGAGCAAGAGTGATGTAGTGTGCGTTTTCCTGGATTTCAAGTGATTTGGGAAACATATAGTCCTTGCTTTTCCACATTGTGTAAGAAACAACATGAGGCTTGCAAGGGATTGAAACAATGCATCCCAAAACGTATTCCAGCAGTGAAAACACATGTTTCTACAAAGACTTTGAAGGAGCAAGCAAAAGCCTAGTGGCAGAGTGTTCTTTCAGAGAGAAACACATGCATTTCATCCTTCTGGAGTGAGTTTTCAGCCTGGAATTCATTTGCATTTTGTACTGTGCAGAATGTAGCTACCTGCTCGGGGCTTGTCTCATAGAAGCCCCTTTCCTGCAGGAGCTTGTTGCAACATTCATTGTTTGGCTCAGTTCTTTAGGGTTGGTTTTGGAAGGTCTTTCAACTTTGGCCAAATCCCGCTTCGTACGAAATTTTTTCACAGCGCTGTCTCCAAGTGTCCACAAAGAGCTGCTGCTTGAAACTGTCCACATGCACATCTTCCAAACTGGTGTGCTCATTTCACTACCTGCATTTTGGTTTCCACTTCTTTCTTTGAAATGACAAGCCTTCTTTCTGCATGCTACACACACCTTGTAGCAGTTTCAGCTTGAAGCATGTTGTGCTCTCAAAACGCTGTGTAAATTCTGTGCAGTGTGTTACTCTCCAGCACTGAATACACTACTTAGAGCTGCCTAAACCACAGACACGCAAACACATCTTTTTGTGAAAGTCCTACTTCAGGTCACTTGGAAATGTAAGGTTTTCATGGAGAACATGAGGTCAATCATGGTTTTGCACTCTGCAACCAGTAGAAATGTCCTTTTGTACATAGCCACCTGAAATTCACATCAAAATACCCTTCTTTTCTGGTTTCTTGAATGTTCTCAACACATTAGGAGAAAGATCGTGTTTGAGCAAGAGTGATGTAGTGTGCGTTTTCCTGGATTTCAAGTGATTTGGGAAACATATAGTCCTTGCTTTTCCACATTGTGTAAGAAACAACATGAGGCTTGCAAGGGATTGAAACAATGCATCCCAAAACGTATTCCAGCAGTGAAAACACATGTTTCTACAAAGACTTTGAAGGAGCAAGCAAAAGCCTAGTGGCAGAGTGTTCTTTCAGAGAGAAACACATGCATTTCATCCTTCTGGAGTGAGTTTTCAGCCTGGAATTCATTTGCATTTTGTACTGTGCAGAATGTAGCTACCTGCTCGGGGCTTGTCTCATAGAAGCCCCTTTCCTGCAGGAGCTTGTTGCAACATTCATTGTTTGGCTCAGTTCTTTAGGGTTGGTTTTGGAAGGTCTTTCAACTTTGGCCAAATCCCGCTTCGTACGAAATTTTTTCACAGCGCTGTCTCCAAGTGTCCACAAAGAGCTGCTGCTTGAAACTGTCCACATGCACATCTTCCAAACTGGTGTGCTCATTTCACTACCTGCATTTTGGTTTCCACTTCTTTCTTTGAAATGACAAGCCTTCTTTCTGCATGCTACACACACCTTGTAGCAGTTTCAGCTTGAAGCATGTTGTGCTCTCAAAACGCTGTGTAAATTCTGTGCAGTGTGTTACTCTCCAGCACTGAATACACTACTTAGAGCTGCCTAAACCACAGACACGCAAACACATCTTTTTGTGAAAGTCCTACTTCAGGTCACTTGGAAATGTAAGGTTTTCATGGAGAACATGAGGTCAATCATGGTTTTGCACTCTGCAACCAGTAGAAATGTCCTTTTGTACATAGCCACCTGAAATTCACATCAAAATACCCTTCTTTTCTGGTTTCTTGAATGTTCTCAACACATTAGGAGAAAGATCGTGTTTGAGCAAGAGTGATGTAGTGTGCGTTTTCCTGGATTTCAAGTGATTTGGGAAACATATAGTCCTTGCTTTTCCACATTGTGTAAGAAACAACATGAGGCTTGCAAGGGATTGAAACAATGCATCCCAAAACGTATTCCAGCAGTGAAAACACATGTTTCTACAAAGACTTTGAAGGAGCAAGCAAAAGCCTAGTGGCAGAGTGTTCTTTCAGAGAGAAACACATGCATTTCATCCTTCTGGAGTGAGTTTTCAGCCTGGAATTCATTTGCATTTTGTACTGTGCAGAATGTAGCTACCTGCTCGGGGCTTGTCTCATAGAAGCCCCTTTCCTGCAGGAGCTTGTTGCAACATTCATTGTTTGGCTCAGTTCTTTAGGGTTGGTTTTGGAAGGTCTTTCAACTTTGGCCAAATCCCGCTTCGTACGAAATTTTTTCACAGCGCTGTCTCCAAGTGTCCACAAAGAGCTGCTGCTTGAAACTGTCCACATGCACATCTTCCAAACTGGTGTGCTCATTTCACTACCTGCATTTTGGTTTCCACTTCTTTCTTTGAAATGACAAGCCTTCTTTCTGCATGCTACACACACCTTGTAGCAGTTTCAGCTTGAAGCATGTTGTGCTCTCAAAACGCTGTGTAAATTCTGTGCAGTGTGTTACTCTCCAGCACTGAATACACTACTTAGAGCTGCCTAAACCACAGACACGCAAACACATCTTTTTGTGAAAGTCCTACTTCAGGTCACTTGGAAATGTAAGGTTTTCATGGAGAACATGAGGTCAATCATGGTTTTGCACTCTGCAACCAGTAGAAATGTCCTTTTGTACATAGCCACCTGAAATTCACATCAAAATACCCTTCTTTTCTGGTTTCTTGAATGTTCTCAACACATTAGGAGAAAGATCGTGTTTGAGCAAGAGTGATGTAGTGTGCGTTTTCCTGGATTTCAAGTGATTTGGGAAACATATAGTCCTTGCTTTTCCACATTGTGTAAGAAACAACATGAGGCTTGCAAGGGATTGAAACAATGCATCCCAAAACGTATTCCAGCAGTGAAAACACATGTTTCTACAAAGACTTTGAAGGAGCAAGCAAAAGCCTAGTGGCAGAGTGTTCTTTCAGAGAGAAACACATGCATTTCATCCTTCTGGAGTGAGTTTTCAGCCTGGAATTCATTTGCATTTTGTACTGTGCAGAATGTAGCTACCTGCTCGGGGCTTGTCTCATAGAAGCCCCTTTCCTGCAGGAGCTTGTTGCAACATTCATTGTTTGGCTCAGTTCTTTAGGGTTGGTTTTGGAAGGTCTTTCAACTTTGGCCAAATCCCGCTTCGTACGAAATTTTTTCACAGCGCTGTCTCCAAGTGTCCACAAAGAGCTGCTGCTTGAAACTGTCCACATGCACATCTTCCAAACTGGTGTGCTCATTTCACTACCTGCATTTTGGTTTCCACTTCTTTCTTTGAAATGACAAGCCTTCTTTCTGCATGCTACACACACCTTGTAGCAGTTTCAGCTTGAAGCATGTTGTGCTCTCAAAACGCTGTGTAAATTCTGTGCAGTGTGTTACTCTCCAGCACTGAATACACTACTTAGAGCTGCCTAAACCACAGACACGCAAACACATCTTTTTGTGAAAGTCCTACTTCAGGTCACTTGGAAATGTAAGGTTTTCATGGAGAACATGAGGTCAATCATGGTTTTGCACTCTGCAACCAGTAGAAATGTCCTTTTGTACATAGCCATCTGAAATTCACATCAAAATACCCTTCTTTTCTGGTTTCTTGAATGTTCTCAACACATTAGGAGAAAGATCGTGTTTGAGCAAGAGTGATGTAGTGTGCGTTTTCCTGGATTTCAAGTGATTTGGGAAACATATAGTCCTTGCTTTTCCACATTGTGTAAGAAACAACATGAGGCTTGCAAGGGATTGAAACAATGCATCCCAAAACGTATTCCAGCAGTGAAAACACATGTTTCTACAAAGACTTTGAAGGAGCAAGCAAAAGCCTAGTGGCAGAGTGTTCTTTCAGAGAGAAACACATGCATTTCATCCTTCTGGAGTGAGTTTTCAGCCTGGAATTCATTTGCATTTTGTACTGTGCAGAATGTAGCTACCTGCTCGGGGCTTGTCTCATAGAAGCCCCTTTCCTGCAGGAGCTTGTTGCAACATTCATTGTTTGGCTCAGTTCTTTAGGGTTGGTTTTGGAAGGTCTTTCAACTTTGGCCAAATCCCGCTTCGTACGAAATTTTTTCACAGCGCTGTCTCCAAGTGTCCACAAAGAGCTGCTGCTTGAAACTGTCCACATGCACATCTTCCAAACTGGTGTGCTCATTTCACTACCTGCATTTTGGTTTCCACTTCTTTCTTTGAAATGACAAGCCTTCTTTCTGCATGCTACACACACCTTGTAGCAGTTTCAGCTTGAAGCATGTTGTGCTCTCAAAACGCTGTGTAAATTCTGTGCAGTGTGTTACTCTCCAGCACTGAATACACTACTTAGAGCTGCCTAAACCACAGACACGCAAACACATCTTTTTGTGAAAGTCCTACTTCAGGTCACTTGGAAATGTAAGGTTTTCATGGAGAACATGAGGTCAATCATGGTTTTGCACTCTGCAACCAGTAGAAATGTCCTTTTGTACATAGCCATCTGAAATTCACATCAAAATACCCTTCTTTTCTGGTTTCTTGAATGTTCTCAACACATTAGGAGAAAGATCGTGTTTGAGCAAGAGTGATGTAGTGTGCGTTTTCCTGGATTTCAAGTGATTTGGGAAACATATAGTCCTTGCTTTTCCACATTGTGTAAGAAACAACATGAGGCTTGCAAGGGATTGAAACAATGCATCCCAAAACGTATTCCAGCAGTGAAAACACATGTTTCTACAAAGACTTTGAAGGAGCAAGC
This sequence comes from Miniopterus natalensis, assembly GCF_054644295.1. Taxonomy (NCBI): domain Eukaryota; kingdom Metazoa; phylum Chordata; class Mammalia; order Chiroptera; family Miniopteridae; genus Miniopterus; species Miniopterus natalensis. The sequence goes on from NC_142099.1 coordinate 40,073,811, forward strand.
AAAAGCCTAGTGGCAGAGTGTTCTTTCAGAGAGAAACACATGCATTTCATCCTTCTGGAGTGAGTTTTCAGCCTGGAATTCATTTGCATTTTGTACTGTGCAGAATGTAGCTACCTGCTCGGGGCTTGTCTCATAGAAGCCCCTTTCCTGCAGGAGCTTGTTGCAACATTCATTGTTTGGCTCAGTTCTTTAGGGTTGGTTTTGGAAGGTCTTTCAACTTTGGCCAAATCCCGCTTCGTACGAAATTTTTTCACAGCGCTGTCTCCAAGTGTCCACAAAGAGCTGCTGCTTGAAACTGTCCACATGCACATCTTCCAAACTGGTGTGCTCATTTCACTACCTGCATTTTGGTTTCCACTTCTTTCTTTGAAATGACAAGCCTTCTTTCTGCATGCTACACACACCTTGTAGCAGTTTCAGCTTGAAGCATGTTGTGCTCTCAAAACGCTGTGTAAATTCTGTGCAGTGTGTTACTCTCCAGCACTGAATACACTACTTAGAGCTGCCTAAACCACAGACACGCAAACACATCTTTTTGTGAAAGTCCTACTTCAGGTCACTTGGAAATGTAAGGTTTTCATGGAGAACATGAGGTCAATCATGGTTTTGCACTCTGCAACCAGTAGAAATGTCCTTTTGTACATAGCCACCTGAAATTCACATCAAAATACCCTTCTTTTCTGGTTTCTTGAATGTTCTCAACACATTAGGAGAAAGATCGTGTTTGAGCAAGAGTGATGTAGTGTGCGTTTTCCTGGATTTCAAGTGATTTGGGAAACATATAGTCCTTGCTTTTCCACATTGTGTAAGAAACAACATGAGGCTTGCAAGGGATTGAAACAATGCATCCCAAAACGTATTCCAGCAGTGAAAACACATGTTTCTACAAAGACTTTGAAGGAGCAAGCAAAAGCCTAGTGGCAGAGTGTTCTTTCAGAGAGAAACACATGCATTTCATCCTTCTGGAGTGAGTTTTCAGCCTGGAATTCATTTGCATTTTGTACTGTGCAGAATGTAGCTACCTGCTCGGGGCTTGTCTCATAGAAGCCCCTTTCCTGCAGGAGCTTGTTGCAACATTCATTGTTTGGCTCAGTTCTTTAGGGTTGGTTTTGGAAGGTCTTTCAACTTTGGCCAAATCCCGCTTCGTACGAAATTTTTTCACAGCGCTGTCTCCAAGTGTCCACAAAGAGCTGCTGCTTGAAACTGTCCACATGCACATCTTCCAAACTGGTGTGCTCATTTCACTACCTGCATTTTGGTTTCCACTTCTTTCTTTGAAATGACAAGCCTTCTTTCTGCATGCTACACACACCTTGTAGCAGTTTCAGCTTGAAGCATGTTGTGCTCTCAAAACGCTGTGTAAATTCTGTGCAGTGTGTTACTCTCCAGCACTGAATACACTACTTAGAGCTGCCTAAACCACAGACACGCAAACACATCTTTTTGTGAAAGTCCTACTTCAGGTCACTTGGAAATGTAAGGTTTTCATGGAGAACATGAGGTCAATCATGGTTTTGCACTCTGCAACCAGTAGAAATGTCCTTTTGTACATAGCCATCTGAAATTCACATCAAAATACCCTTCTTTTCTGGTTTCTTGAATGTTCTCAACACATTAGGAGAAAGATCGTGTTTGAGCAAGAGTGATGTAGTGTGCGTTTTCCTGGATTTCAAGTGATTTGGGAAACATATAGTCCTTGCTTTTCCACATTGTGTAAGAAACAACATGAGGCTTGCAAGGGATTGAAACAATGCATCCCAAAACGTATTCCAGCAGTGAAAACACATGTTTCTACAAAGACTTTGAAGGAGCAAGCAAAAGCCTAGTGGCAGAGTGTTCTTTCAGAGAGAAACACATGCATTTCATCCTTCTGGAGTGAGTTTTCAGCCTGGAATTCATTTGCATTTTGTACTGTGCAGAATGTAGCTACCTGCTCGGGGCTTGTCTCATAGAAGCCCCTTTCCTGCAGGAGCTTGTTGCAACATTCATTGTTTGGCTCAGTTCTTTAGGGTTGGTTTTGGAAGGTCTTTCAACTTTGGC